>NC_091382.1:6472454-6637454 GCF_038502225.1 Cherax quadricarinatus
AAGAATATATATATATTATGAGTCCTGCAGTCAGCAGGACTCGATACCGCTACTGAGACGGGCAAGATTCCCAGGCAGCATTTTTATCAACTCAGCCACATCTTTTTCTCTATGTACCCGCTTGTTTCTGCATAGTACATTGATAGAAAAATCGATTGTGAGGTCAGAACATTCAGGAGAAGATTGAAATAGATTGAGTTCATGCTTGAGGTTCACTGACGTGCCCGGGCTGGGTAAGAAACATGGCTTGTGAACCAGGCTGCCCAGCTTGTGAGGCATTTGTGGCTGAGTGGATAAGAGCACTGCCTGGGAATCTTGCTCGTCTCAGTAGCGGTATCGAGTCCTGCTAACTACGTTCGCTCCCAGTTTGCATTAAAATATTCTTTTACTTTTCAGGCTGACAGCTTTCTCCGACAGTCTCGACACTTCTGGGAAAGTTCTCAGTGATCTTGCCAGCAGTCTGTCACGGGACGTCACGGGCAGCCTAACGCGTGACATCACTAGCGGATTCAGCCGGGACATCACCCGTGACCTCGCTGGAAGTCTCTCTCGTACTGGCAGCCTGACCCGTGACGTCACGGGTAGCCTGAGCCGTACTGGCAGCCTGACTCGGGACGTCAAAGACAGCTTGTGCCGGACTGGTAGCCTTACCCGTGACGTCACTGCCAGCTTGAGCCGTACTGGGAGTTTGACCCGTGACGTCACAGGCGGTGTAAGCCTGTTTCCCTCCTCTGCCAGCCCGTCGACTCCAGGCTCCCCCTTCCTCGATATGGAGCTGGGTCGACCTCGACGCCGAGCCAGGGCCGCTACGGAGCCGCTACTCGACGTGTCGCGTCCTGGGGACCTAGTACACAGGAAGTCCAGCCTTGGCATCATATCGGGCACAACAGTGGGGCATTCTGATGCAGTAAGAGAGGTACTTAAAGGAAGAGCACGCGGACCTTCCGATTCGGTTATAGACGCTATGCACAGTCGGTCGGTAGCTAATTCTGAATCCATGATCGAGTCTCTGCAAAGTCGGGCGTTAGCTACGGCTGACGGTGTAAGAGACGTTATGCAAACCCGGGGTCTAGGGCCTTCAGAGTCCATGTTGGACGCTATGCAGGGACGGGGTTTGGGCTCCGTAGCGGACGCTATGGTGGACATGGGATCTGTGGAATCACAGAGGCCATCTGAACCTCTCAGATCGATTTTAAAGAACCGGTACGAGGGCGGCGGACTGTTGTACCAGGAGAAATACACGAACAGTGCCTACTATGAAGACGATGACGAACGTGATGAGGGAACTACCTACAGCCCTACAGAATATAAAGACTACCTCGACCATGGCTCCTGAGTCACATCTGCCGCCACCCATCACGCACTAGCTGTTATGAAAAATTAGGAGACAACTTTTTATATTGCCGACTGCTCTTGTTGTCTGTTGTTGTTGTTAAAGTTAGATGCCTTCGGGAGCCAAAAGCTGTCGTTTCTTTCTCTCTCATCCCTCTTGTCTGTTGTCTGCCTCCCCTGGTGCTACAGTGCTACGTAGGAGTTCTTCCTCATATTGCTTGCTCATTTCCCATTCTATCTCTACTCTCAAATAGAATATCTTACGTTTAGGTCTCTACTTCGCTCTACAACTGTGACACGAGTGTATTTCGTTGATGGTGCGTGTATACAACGAAACAGATGGGACGCCACGTTACGGTCAAATGCAGGGATCCCCAGCCTGCGGCCCGTGGGCTACATGTGGCCATTCTAGGAAATGGATGCGGCCCTCAAAGGAAATTATAAATTCACTCATATGTAGGTTCCACACTGCACAGTGTCAACAAATCAGTGTGGCACTCTTCATACATTTGACCATTAAATGGCACCCACTTGTGTACCAAGGTTGGGGACCACTGCATTTTTATCTCTAATTTCCAGTTACCTTTTTTGGTCCACATATTACCATTGTTACTGTCTCTCTGAGCTTTTTACCTTTTTTTAAACCCTGTCTTTATCTCTCACAGATTCTTGGAAATATTTCCAATATTGCAAATATTTAATGAATATTTTTAAGACAGGATTCAGATACCTGTGAATTATAATCATGGGGGGGGGCGCTAAACTCGTAGGATTGTACAGCGCGTGGGGGGGGGAGGTATTCAGGCTCATTTCAGGGAACTGGAGCACAGATCCAATTCCCTAGATCAAGAGCCCCTCACCAGCATCAAGGAGCCTCCCTTGAGGGGTGATATCTGCGAAAGCCTTTGCAGTATGTTGACTTTCCAGTATATTAACGTTAGTATCTGATGATTGTGTGGTTATTTAAAAGGCACGATTCGTGTTCAGAATTTTGATATGCTTTTAAAAATTATTTCTTAAGGGTTGACACTCTACACTCCCCTGGAAGGTGATAATCCCACAAGGAGGATCGAGCCTCCAGCGTTTCACGCAATTACCATTTCTTTTATGGTTATGTACTATTAAATAAGGTTGGTTGGTTATGGGGGTTTGAAGCCTATCGACTGCACGAGGGTCAGGCTGCATGTAACCTTTCATCACCAGGCAAGAATATTCTAATCCTCACAAGAGGGGTTAAAATTAGCTCTGAACATATATACACTGAGAGAAATACTAATTTCTAAGTATCTCCTGTGTTTATTTTGACATTTTATTTCTGTGTTTTTCGTATGTATTCTTGTATTTTCATTTGTCTTCATGGAGAAGTAGAAAATAATCCTTCCTCCGTAAGCCATGCGTGTCATAAGAGGCGACTAAAATGCCGGGAGCAAGAGGTTAGTAACCCTTTTCTCCTGTATATATTACAAAATTTACAAAGGAAATCTCTGGTTAAAAAATATGTATATTATCTGTGATTATGTATAGTCGTAAAAATATTATGAATGTAATTTTAAATTCATTAATTACATTAATAATTAACAGTATACAATTTAAATTTCACAGCTTCATTTATATTTTGAAAATTTTTTGAGATGATTTTACAAAGCTGGAGAGTAGAGTATATGGAGAAAAAGAAAGCGGTTAAAAAATGGTGAGGAAGTGTAAACGATGAGTAAATGAGAGTGTGTTGGAATGTTGGAATATTCTGAATAACTCTTAAATGTTGATGAAGAAAGGGAGGCAGTGATTTCATGCATTGGACAGGGAAGTATAACATTTAATTGGGGTGAGGAAGAGCCAGATGCGAGTATGGGGAAGGTGCGTAATACGTTGGGTGGATTAAAGGGGGCAAAGCAGCTGGGATTGATGGGATAAACACAGAAATATTAAAAGCAGGTGAGGATATAGTTTTGGAGTGGTTGGTGGTTTTATTAAATAAATGACTGAAAGGGGGAAGGTACTTAGGGAGTAGCAGAGAGCATGCATGGTTCCTTTTGTATAAAAGAAAAGGGGGCACAAGGGAGCATAAAAATTATAGGGTATAAACCTGTTGAGTATATCTGGTAAAGTGTATTGGAGAGTTACTATTGAAAGAATTAAGAGTAAGACGGAGATGATGACCACAAATGAACAAGGAAGCTTTAGGAAGGGTAGGGGGTGTGTAGTCCAAGTGTTTACAGTGAAACATATAGGTGAATAATATTTAGATTAGGAAGATTTCGTTGCTTTTATGGATTTAGAAAAGTCATATGAGAGTATGGATAGGGGAGCAGTGTGGTAGATGTTTCAAGTGTATGGAACATGTGGTAGGTTACTGAAATCAGTTAAGAGTTTTTAAGAGTGAGGCTTAAGTTAGGGTATTCAGGATAGAAGATTATTTTCCATTAAAAGTAGGCCTTAGACAGTGATGTGTGATGTCACCGTGGTTGATTAACATATTTATAGATGGGATTGTACGAGTAGCGAGTGCTGGGATGTTGGCAAGAGGTTTGGGATTGAAATATAAAAAATCTAGTGTACAGTGGGAGTTGTCAAAGTTCCAGTTTGCCAATTTCAGTACTTTTAGAAGATTCTGAAGAAAAGTTGCAAAGGTGGTGGATGAATTTGGGAGGGAATGTAAATGGAAATTATAAGTGAATATTAGATAGAGGGTAACAAAAACTTAAGTAATAAAAGACTGGATATCAGATTGGAGGGAGGGAGTATAAAGGAAGTGAATGTGTTCAAATATTTGGGAGTGGACTTGTCGGCAGACTGTTCTATGAAAGAAGAGTTTAACCAAAGAACTAAGGAGGGGGGGAAAGGTGGGTGGTATAATGCGGCATCTGAGACAAAGAAAATTATCCATGGAATCAAAAAGGGCAATGTTTGAGAGCATAGTTGTGTTAATACTCTTATGTAGGGGTGAAGCATGGGTTGTAAATGTTGCAACAAAGAGGCTGGAGGCGGTGGAAATGTCGTGTCTGAGGCTAATATGCTGTGTTAATATTATGTAAAGAAATCGCAGTTTGGATATTACGAGGTGCAGGATTACTAAAAGCATTTTCCAGAGGGCTGAAGAAGGGCTGTTGATTGAGATGGTTTAGACATTTAGAGAGGAAGGAGCAAAATAGATTGACCTGGAAGGTGTATAAATCTGTAGTGGAGGAATAGTCGGGGTAGGGCTCGTCCTAGGATAGTTTGGAGGGAGTGTAAGAGGTTTTGTATGCGAGGAACTTGGACATCCATCAGGCAAGTTAGATGGAAGTGGAGGAAAGTGATTTTTATGACGACATGCTGCTGGAGTGTCAGCAAGATAATGTTTATAAAGGGATTCAGGGAAATTGGTTAGCCTGACTTAAATTCTGGAGGTGTGAAGTACCAGTGCATATACTCTGAAAGAGGTGTTGTGATATTTACAGTTTGGCGGGGCATCTGTAGCATTAATGCTCCTCTAGCAAGACAGTGATAACTGAAGTATTTACCTTCTATCTGGGATCACCCTGCCTCGGTGGGAGACTGCCGGTCAGTGTGTTAAATAAATAAATTAAATATATATATATGAAAAATATCTGGAGATTAATCAGCAGAGAAAGCTTAGGGATCGAATGGACTTGACAATTAAAAATAGGCAAGGAGAGTTATTAGATGGTGAGTTGAAGGTATCGGGAAGATGTAGAGAATACTTTGAGAAACCTAAATGTTGATGAATATTGGGACGCTGGGATTTCGTGCATTGGCCAGGGAGGAATAATATCTTTTAGGCGTGAGGAAGAGCCAGACGTTAGTGAGGAAGTGCGTGAGGAAGTGGGTAGAATGAAAGGGGATAAGGCAGCTGGGATTGATGGGATCAAGACAGAAATGTTAAAAGCAGGTGGATATATATTTTTGGAATGGTTACTGATTTTATTATATAAATGTATGAAAGAGGGTAAGGTACCTAGGGACTGGCAGAGAGCATGTATAGTTCCTTTGTATAAAGGCAAAGGGGACAAAAAGAGTAATATTTATAGGGAATATGCATGTTGAGTACAGCTGGTAAGGTGTATCTTAAGACAGAGAGCAGGATCGCAGTTGAACAAGGACCATGTTAGAAGCAAGTAAAGACAAATGGTTTTTATGACTTCACGTGCTGTTGGAGTGCGAGCAAGACAACGTTTATGTAGGAAATCAGGGAAATCGGTTCTTGAGTCCTTCACCCTGAAGTAGGGGTGAAGATATGTTGCAGTTTTGAAATGTAGTGAAAGCATGCATCTGGCAAGACAGTGATGGAGTGAATGATGATGAACGTATTTCTTTCTTTCGGCTCAACCTGTCTAGTTGTGAAACGGCTGTGTTACTAATAAATATAAATAATAAATATAGACATACATAATACAAACTCTCAGTGTATATACACAGAGAAACATATTTCGATGTATATACCCTTTGGATCACATGTTTACTTCGAGTTTTTAACACAGCAGAAAGTAATAAATACTTATAATAGGGTGGTTAAATTCGGACAGGGGACACCTGAGGACTGGAGACTAGGACACAGGGGACACCTGAGGACTGAAGGCTAGGATACAGGTGACACACCTGAGGACTGGAGACTAGGACACAGGGGACACCTGAGGACTGGAGACAAGGACACAGGTGACACACCTGAGGACCGGAGACTAGGACACAAGGGATACACCTGAG
This sequence comes from Cherax quadricarinatus, assembly GCF_038502225.1. NCBI lineage: Eukaryota > Metazoa > Arthropoda > Malacostraca > Decapoda > Parastacidae > Cherax > Cherax quadricarinatus. The sequence goes on from NC_091382.1 coordinate 6,478,491, forward strand.
GACCGGAGACTAGGACACAAGGGATACACCTGAGGAGTGGAGACTAGGACACAGGGGACACCTGAGGACTGGAGACTAGGACACAGGTGACACACCTGAGGAGTGGAGACTAGGACACAGGTGACACACCTGAGGAGTGGAGACTAGGACACAGGTGACACACCTGAGGAGTGGAGACTAGGACACAGGTGACACCTGAGGAGTGGAGACTAGGACACAGGTGACACACCTGAGGAGTGGAGACTAGGACACAGGTGACACACCTGAGGACAGGAAACTAGGACACAGGTGAGACACCTGAGGAGTGGAGACTAGGACACAGGTGACACACCTGAGGACTGTAGACTAGGACACAGGGGACACACCTGAGGACAGGAATCTAGGACACAGGGGACACCTGAGGACTGAACACCTTGAAGCTAAACACCCGAGGCACGAAACAGGAAGGTAATGTAAGGAAGGACAGAGATGATTTGGACTACTCTAAAAGGCCACTTCCTTAGACCACTTCCTAAGACCACTTACTAAGACCACAGTCACCTCATTACACTACACAGTAGTCTGATCAGTCTTCCAAAACGTACCCCACTCTGTATAAACAGTGGGTATTGAGGTTCCGAACCATGCCCCACGCATATAGCGCATTCTTCTGTTCAATGTCATTTATTTCGAACTGGGTTTATGTACTCCACTATCATTATACGTACAGGAAAGCGCTAAAATTGCAGAGGTTACTCAGAGCTTTGAGAATGGAATGCAATCGGGTTAAATTCAAGGAATGAAAGGGCGCTAAACTGCGAAGGTTATCCAGCGCCTTGAGAATGTTATGTTAAATTTCAAGAAAGAATAGCTACTACTGCTTGGAAGGTATTCCATTAAATAGTTTTGGTCCCAGTTTCTGGGTTTATTGGCTTGATTTTATGAGTGGTGCTCTTAAATGGTTTAGCTGCCTAATAAACAGATTTAGTGCCGTGTTAGTTGTGGTTCTAGTAAATAGATACACCCGCTAGAAACTTCGGATTGGTGCTGTAAGTGTCAGGATTTAGTGACTACCCAGGTGAGACTATTCTGTCAGTATTAAAGGGAACTGTTAGTAGGCTCGGTAGACCGTGAGTAGTTTAAACGTCCCGGTGCAGAGATTTAACGAACCGGTAACGAACCAGTAAGGAAGAAATCACAATAAAACTCGTTATTAAAAATAATAAAAACAGTAAAAATAGGGAATAAAATCTGATTTTTTCACGTGTTTAAACACATCTGAAGATATATGTGTGAACACATGAAAAATACCAGTGAAAATAGGAAGAAATATGCTCATTTTCTTTCCTATTTTCACTCTGGTATTTTTCCATACCCCAGTATCGAGGTAATGCTCGGTACGCACGCGAAATTGTCTGAAAATTGGCGTCACTAGTTACGAGCGTAAAAAATTAAATGACTTGGTAATTTTAGGGATTTTTCGAGTATATTGGGTTATGATAGATTGTTAGGTTTGAAACCTATCTACTGCACGAGTCTCATTAAGGCCCCAAATCACCTGAATCAATGTATACAAGAATATAGAAGAAAAAGGTACAATGGAAATAGAAACACTTTATCCAAAGTCCACTGTGTGGGCGAAACGTTGTCAATAAAGGATGACATTATACTGCTTATATGTTTACATTTCCATTGTGTCGGTATTTTATACCATTTATTTCCAGAAAGGCACAATGCTGTGACGGGAACAACACACAAATTACCCTCACATATGAGGAGCTCACGACCATGTTTCGAACAGTTAATGGTCCAAGTACGACCGAAACGTTATAAATCTCTATGTGCGGGTTATTTGTGTTTCAATTCTTTAAATAGGGATTAGAGCACGGAATTTATGTATCCAAAAATATTTTGATAAAATTGCTAACATTAGTAAACAACTGCTAAAGTGTAACCCAAAGCCTACACGAGATCCTTACTTGAGCATATAAGACGCAGGGTGATTTACAAGGCTTTTATGGGGGAAAAGGTGCGCCTTATATGCCGAGTAATGCGTTAATACACAGACACGTACCCTGGGATATGACTTCATGGCCTCTTTTGAGTCGATTCAGGTGACATCACGTGGTTCTGCATGCCAATTCGCTGACCAGGTGTGTGCACTTATTCAGCGGCCACCTGGTGTACGCTCTGCGAGGCTGCTACGTAATTTCATTACGTTTTCTGTAAGGTTTCAGTATTCCTGGTGCGGGAATGCCGCGGTTTCGTTACATGGTCTCGAAAACTATGTTAGAATTTAGTCAGTGAGAGGCGTATCACTTTTTTTTTTACCTAGGCATTCGAAAAAAAAAAATATATTGCAAGTCTGCAATATTTTTTTTTAATAATTTAAATTTAAAAAATCCGTGGATTATAAATTAAGCTCGATTGGTAGCGCACTCAGCTCACACACTGAGGTCCGTGGTTCGATCCCCGGTACGGGTGGAAACCGTGTTTCCTTAAGACACCTGCTGTCCCTGTTCTCCTAGCACTGAAATCGGTACCTGGGTGCTAGTCGACTGGTGTGGGTGGCATCCTGGGAGCAAAATTAACCAAAGTTGCGGGAAATGTTGTGCATAACCAGGGGCATTCTATATAGTATGTCATTGGTGTCAGCTTTGGTCTGTATAAGTTGAGTCATGTACTTGAAGAAATAAAGATTATTAATTTTGTCAAAATTCAACACAGTGAAAAAGTACGTAATTTCCATTATTTTTTTCAGTTCTTAATTCGTCATTTCATATAATTTTTAATACTCTTTAAGCCTGTCAGAAAAAAAATAGTATATTAAATAAATGTTTCGGAAAAAAGTTAACAGAAAAGTCTTTCTAAATTATTACACAGAACTTGAAGAGAGGAAAATCCTTAAAAATATTTTAGTATCCCTTTTTTGAGTAAAAATCCTTAAAAATATATAAGTATCCCTTTTTTGAGTAAAAATCCTTAAAAATATTTTAGTATCCCTATGAGTAAAAATCCTTAAATTTTTTTTAGTATCCCTATGAGTAAAAATCCTTAAAAATATATTAGTATCTCTTTTTTGAGTGAAAATCCTTAAAAATATTTTAGTATCCCTATGAGTAAAAATTCTTAAAAATATATAATTATTATTATTATAATCAAGGGGGAAGCGCTAAACCCGGAGGATTATACAGCGCCTGGGGGGGGGATGTGGAAGGTATTCAGGCTTAATTCGGGGAAGTGGAGCACAGATCCAATTCCCTAAATCAAGAGCCTCTCACCAACATCAAGGAACCTTCCTTGAGGGGTAAAAATATACAAGTATCCATTTTTTGAGTAAAAATCCTTAAAAATATATAAGTATCCCTTTTTTGAGAAAAAATCCTTAAAAATATTTTAGTATCCCTTTGTGTAAAAATCCTTAATTTTTTTTAGTATCCCTATGAGTAAAAATCCTTAAAAATATATATAAGTATCCCTTTTTTGAGTAAAAATCCTTAAAAATATTTTAGTATCCCTATGAGTAAAAATCCTTAATTTTTTTTAGTATCCCTATGAGTAAAAATCCTTAAAAATATATAAGTATCCCTTTTTTGAGTAAAAATCCTTAAAAATATTTTAGTATTCCTCTTTTGAGCAATAGATACATATTCACGCTTATATGTATCCATGTATTTTACGATTTTTTTTTGTTTGGCCGGAAGGTAACACACAATTGCCCTGTGAAGATACGTTTTTCCCCTCTCCAAGTCTTGGTTCATTGGTTCAACGAATGGTTCAGTGGGTCAATGAATGGTTCAGTGGTTCAATGAATGGTTCAGTGGGTCAACGAATGGTTCAGTGGTTCAATGAATGGTTCAGTGGGTCAACGAATGGTTCACTGGTTCAACAAATGGTTCAATGGTTAAACGAATGGTTATTTCACGAATGGGTCAGTGGTTCAACGAATGGTTCACTGGTCCAACGAATGGTTCAGTATTTCACGAATGGGTCAGAGGTTCAACGAATGGTTCACTGGTTCAACGAACGGTTCAGTGGTTCACGAATGGATCACTGGTTCATTATTTTCTCTTGTTTACATTCGACGTTCTTGAATTTGACTGTTTTTTCTCTATTTTTATAGTCCTGGAGAGCAGCTCCAGTTCCTGGGATGAAGATCCCTTCTACCTCGTACGTATATTTATATCTTCACTCAGCATCCCTGGCCAGTATTAAGTTATTGAGTTAACGTTTCGCCACTAATGGCTAATTCAGTCCATCGATATTCGTGGCGAAATGTTCTTCAGTATATCTTAATAAAGCACATGTGAATTTTATAACACATTTCGCCCATTAGGCGTCCCTGTTTCGTCATCACCACTGATTTCATCTCTCAGGCGCCTCTTGGCACAACGTTTCGATTTTAGATGATCAGATCGAGAAGGACCTGCCAGGTATGGGCCAGTAGGCCTCCTGCAGTGATCCTCCATTCTTACGCTCTAAAACGTTGTCCCAACAGAATCCTGTTCCTCAGAGTATGCATCATCTCACTTCTCTACAGTATTCTTAGGTAGCAGTCACGATATTCCACAAATTTGCCAAACCTTACATATCAGCATCGCAGTATCTTTAACGTTAAGTATGAATCTTGTATTAAACAAGAACTGGAGGTTATTTAATTGTACAGATTACATTTCTCTTTTACTTAATTACGATTGTATATGTTTACATACAGGGGATAACTTGTAGGCTTGCAGATGGCGTTAGCGCTATCGTATTCCAATATTTGCTTTATAGTCTGCTCGATGAGGCTTTTGCCCAAGTTGGTCGTGACTGTAGTCAAGGCTAGAGGCAGGGTGGAGGAGGCTGGCGTCACAGAAAGAGGCTGTAATCACAGAAGAAGTGAGGCTGGAGTCACAGAAGGAGTGAGGCTAGAGTCAGTGAGGCTAGAGTTACAGAAAGAGTGAGGCTGGAGTCATAGTGAGGCTAGAATCACAGAAAGAGTGAGACTGGAGTCGTAGAAAGAGGCTGGAGTCACAGAAAGATGCGGAGATTGGAATAGCCAACGTGAGACAATCCAGACACCTCTGAGCACTCATCCACAGCCACACGAGACTGAAAAAAATCCTGTTTGGATTCTTTGAATACCAGAATAACTAGCCGGGCCTACGAATTAGTGTTGTTTACAAAGTTGTTTATAACGTATAATACGTTACCTGGGAGGGCCTCTTGACAGAGGCACCCAGGTAACGTATTTTGCAAGTTTTGAACATTAGACAAATTTAGGCTAGGTTAGCACTGCGCTGGTAAACCTGCTTTGGTTACTCAACGCACTGAGTGGTAAAGGCCTAATTTTCCTGGCAGTAATTACAGACTGATTTCTGATCAGGCAGGCTTCTTGTGATGCTCAATCGGGTGAACTGGTATCGCTGCTTAGACTAGGTATGCGTAATAAGGCATTGATATTCGGGAGGTCTAATTCATAAACACAGATCATTGCAATGCATTTATATACGGAGGTCTAGTTCATGAAGACAGGTTATTATTGCAAGTGTTTCTGCACCACTGCCACAGAGTAAGACAGAAATGTGAACTGACTTAGTAAATATCCTTCAGTTTCTTTGTCCTGACTGTTCTCAAGTTCCTCTCTCTAACTCTCTCTCTTTGGATCTTCAAGTCTTCCGTAGCAGTATCGTTGTCTCCGTTGTCTTCCTTTTAAAGTCCCACAAGATCGCTCTGTAAGAACTACCTTTCCTTCTCCAATCCACTTCCCGTTCTACAAACCCACCTCCCTCCTTTCAGTTCCCATTTTCCTTAACCCCTTCTCTCTACGTGCCTATTTTCTCCCCCTAAATTCAGGTCCCCTTCACCCAATTTCCCCTCAATCCACATCCTGTCCCAAATCTTGTGTGTACGGAATAAAACCAAAATACGGAACTTAGAAATCTGGCTGATTAGACAAAATATTTTTTTCTAGGTTAGAATAAAGTCAGAAATTAGAAAAATACTAGAATATATAAAAAAATTATTAGGAGGCAAAATAGGCAAAAAAATATATATATGAACTCGCCAACAGGAGACGCTGAATGCTAATTTGAGAAACCTAATTTACAACAAGTTACCGTATCTGGTTTCTCTCTCTCTAGGATGTTCCACATTCCGTGCTGAGATATATTGTCCGTAACCCTCCCCATAACTGGTGAATATTCACCAGTTTACCGGTCGATATTTCCCGCTGTCCGGTTAATATCCTCTGCTGAAATGGTCAATAATTCCCTCTATCATAATCAAATATTCACCTCAACGCTGGTCAACATTCGCCACTTGGTTAATATTCACCAGCCTTATATGCGAATATTAATTTAAATTCATTGGTAATAATTTCTACTTCGCTGGTTAAGATATACCAGCGTTAATAGTAAGTATTCACCAAATATTACTGGCCTATATTAACCACTGGCATATATTTACCACTGGTCAATATTCACTACGTTGAAGGTCAATATTTATCAACTTTACTTGTCAGTATTCCCAACTTTACTGTAAATGAAGCTTTTGACCAAAATAACTTGTTTTATTACCTTAAACATCAACCTTGTTTTATTACCTTAAATATCAACCTTGTTTTATTACCTTAAATATCAACCTTGTTTTATTACCTTAAATATCAACCTTGTTTAATTACCTTCAACATCAACCTTGTTTGATACCTTAAAAATCAACCTAAAAACATGGTAATGAAAATATTACTTGGTATTATCTCTAGTTTCTTAAAATACATCAGGTGTATATTATTATGTGGCGCTAATTATTATTATTATTAAATATTCGCCGGTATTCTCCCGGCCCGGGCCTTTTCCAAGTGGTGGCCCGGCCTTGGCTCCCTCTTTAGGGAGTGTCTGAGACCTAAGTCTCCCATGGGAGGAGGCACAAGTACCTCCTCATCTTTGGGACCAACTGTCCCCAGGCCTAGCCACAAGCTAGGCCTCTCTGGTGTGCCATCCCCGCCCCAAGGGGGCAAATGGGAATGACAGTCTTATGAGCTAAAGGCTCGGGCTCAGGCACCTACCCTGCCCTAGAAGGGTTAGGCATGGTATCGATCTGTGGCGCTAAATCTGTGGGGATTATTCAACAAAGGGAGCGATGGAAGGTACAGTTGAACCTCAAAAATCGAACTGCTCCCAACACAACCAATTATGTAAGCGTATTTTTGTAAGTGCTTTTATAAGTGTATTTTTAAGGGTCTAAAATGGACTAATCTAATTTACTTTATTCCTGATGGGAATAAATTCATTCGGTAAAGGCAGTCGAACAGACTTCTGGACCGAAGAAAGTTCGATATTTGAGGTTCCACTGTATTTAGGCTCAGTTCATGGGTCTGGAGCACAGCTCCAATTCCCTATATCAAGAGCTCCTCACCAGTGTCAAGGAACCTCCCTTGAGGGGACATCAGGTGTAGAGAAAATAATATAAATCAAAATGGAGATAAATATAGGAAATTAGCCTGATATCACACAGTGAGATCAGTGGCAGTTTTGTTAGCGAGCTCAGACGCGGCTTCACTGGGGGTAGGTGGCCTCAGATCGGAGGTAGTGACGGCCTCGGTAGTGAGATCAGTGGCAGTTTTGGTAGTGAGCTCAGACGCGGCTTCACTGGGGGTAGGTGACGGCCTCAGATCGGAGGTAGTGACGGCCTCGGTAGTGAGATCAGTGGCAGTTTTGGTATTGAGCTCAGACGCGGCTTCACTGGGGGTAGGTAACGGCCTCAGATCGGAGGTAATGACGGCCTCGGTAGTGAGATCAGTGGCAGTTTTGGTATTGAGCTCAGACGCGGCTTCACTGGGGGAAGGTGACGGCCAAAGATCGGAGGTGGTGACGGCCTCGGTAATGAGATCAGTGGTAGTTTTGGTATTGAGCTCAGACGCGGCTTCATCGGAGGTAGTGACGGCCTCGGTAGTGAGATCAGTGGCAGTTTTGGTAGTGAGCTCAGACGCGGCTTCATTGGGGGTAGGTGACGGCCTCAGATCGGAGGTGGTGACGGCCTCGGTAATGAGATCAGTGGTAGTTTTGGTATTGAGCTCAGACGCAGCTTCACTGGGGGTAGGTGACGGCCTCGGTAGTGAGATCAGTGGCAGTTTTCGTAGTGAGCTCAGACGCGGCTTCACTGGGGGTAGGTGACGGCCTCAGGTCGGAGGTGGTGACAGCCTCGGTAATGAGATCAGTGGTAGTTTTGGTATTGAGCTCAGACGCGGCTTCACTGGGGGTAGGTGACGGCCTCGGTAGTGAGGTCAGTGGCAGTTTTGGTATCGAGCTCAGACGCGGCTTCACTGGGGGTAGGTGGCCTCAGATCGGAGGTAGTGACGGCCTCGGTAGTGAGATCAGTGGCAGTTTTGGTAGTGAGCTCAGACGCGGCTTCACTGGGGGTAGGTGGCCTCAGATCGGAGGTAGTGACGGCCTCGGTAGTGAGATCAGTGGCAGTTTTGGTAGTGAGCTCAGACGCGGCTTCACTGGGGGTAGGTGACGGCCTCAGATCGGAGGTAGTGACGGCCTCGGTAGTGAGATAAGTGGCAGTTTTGGAAGTGAGCTCAGACGCGGCTTCACTGGGGGTAGGTGGCCTCAGATCGGAGGTAGTGACGGCCTCGGTAGTGAGATCAGTGGCAGTTTTGGTAGTGAGCTCAGACGCGGCTTCACTGGGGGTAGGTGACGGCCTCAGATCGGAGGTAATGACGGCCTCGGTAGTGAGGTCAGTGGCAGTTTTGGTATTGAGCTCAGACGCGGCTTCACTGGGGGTAGGTAACGGCCTCAGATCGGAGGTAATGACGGCCTCGGTAGTGAGATCAGTGGCAGTTTTGGTAGTGAGCTCAGACGCGGCTTCACTGGGGGTAGGTGACGGCCTCAGATCGGAGGTAGTGACGGCATCGGTAGTGAGATCAGTGGCAGTTTTGGTATTGAGCTCAGACGCGGCTTCACTGGGGGTAGGTGACGGCCTCAGATCGGAGGTAATGACGGCCTCTGTAGTGAGATCAGTGGCAGTTTTGGTAGTGAGCTCAGACGCGGCTTCACTGGGGGTAGGTGACGGCCTCAGATCGGAGGTAATGACGGCCTCGGTAGTGAGATCAGTGGCAGTTTTGGTATTGAGCTCAGACGCGGCTTCACTGGGGGTAGGTGACGGCCTCAGATAACAAATGGCGGCCTCGGCAGGGAGATCGGTAGCACAGACAACGCTACGTAACCCCTCAAATATCATGTTACCAGGCTTACTCACTGAGTAAATGAGGGATGAGTATGTGCAGGAAAACGAATACTAACTCATGTCTAGCAGAAAAAAAATGGGTAAAATAAACTAGAAAAACTAACAAAAGGTTACAAAAATTCAATAGCATAGAAATAATACCAATAATCGTAATAATCATATTTATAATAATTTCAAGAAAAGAATATGAAAGACGACGAAGCAAAACGAAAAAGATGAGAGAGAGAAGAAAGAAAAATGAAAGAGAAGAGTAAAAATGATTGAAGAAAGAGGAGGAAATAACAGTATTTCTATAAACGTGTTTTACATTAAATGAAGACAATAGGGAAATAAAAAAAAATATTTTTCTATATTATTCAGGAAAACAGAAATTCCTGTTGAACGAAACTCAACAAAATAGTGTAACAGGTCTGTTGAAAGAAGTATAAAGTACCTGTAAGTTAATGCAACAGTTGTGTATCTTCACTGTTGGAACGTTTCGCCTATATGATGAAATTCTTCAGTCAAATACAGTGAATGAATTCTCAGTTTTTGACTGAAAAAACCTGCTGCGTAGGCGGAACTCTTAAGTCTTAGTTTCGAATCAAAGTAATTTCTTATGTACAGTTCCTTAAAAAATGCCTAAGTTTATAATTTTTAATTAGAATAAAAGCGGGATATGAGAAGTGGATTATAGTAATTTATTCACATTGAGGCGAGTAAATGAAAGAGAAAGTTAATTTCGAAAATAAAAAGGCAAGTCATTTACCATTCCCAGCCACTAAAAATGTATTTACAACACTGAAAAAAGAATAAAATCAACAAATGATTAAAATAACTAGCATAAGAATATAAGAAAAGTGGATCATTGCATCAAGTCTGTTGGCCCATACTAGGTAGGTCACACTCCAACCCACTAACAGAATATTTGTGCTACCCAGTTTTCAATGCTACTCAAGCAATAAGCTTCGATAATTCTATTTACTCACGTTTAAGTCCCACTCAGATTCAACCCCTCTACTCATAAGAACGCAAATCAATACTCTAAGTTAAAACAACCATTAGCTAAAAGCTTTAGATGTCGAGAAAGTTAGAATTTGGATGATGTTTTTATAGGGAGATTTCAGTACAAGACAATACGCACATATCCAGCACAGAAATAAGTTTACGACGTTTCGGTCCTACTTGGACCATTTACAAAGTCACACTAACATAGTTTGAAGCCCTTGATGAGACTAAAATTTCTAAAGGTCAATTATATTATTATTATAATCAAGGGGGAAGCGCTAAACCCGGAGGATTATACAGCTCCTGGGGGGGAGGGATGTGGAAGGCATTCAGGCTTAATTCGGGGAACTGGAGCACAGATCCAATTCCATAAATCAAGAGCCCCTCACCAACATCAAGGAACCTTCCTTGAGGGGTCAATTATACTAAAAGATTATACTGCAAGTCCGTTCTCTGACCCATTTTTCATTCTATGTCTTGATACAGGGAATTCTACACTGGTATAACCTATAGACATGACCACCTTCCATCTGTGGATTTGTCCAAGGTGACACTGCTTACTACCGCTTCATCTCACTTGTCTGCAGTACATAAACTCCTTCGCGCATATGCTGTATTCTTGTCAAGATCGATGTACTGATGACATCGACTACTGGCTGAGGGACTGATTACCTCAAACTACTCCTGATCTCCACCATTCTTCTATGTAATAATGAAGCCACTGGTGAAACGTTTCCACAAAGATGCACAAGTATGGTACGTGCGTCTAATTTATACATCAGTAGTTGCGTTGGATGGTATCACTACTTCAGTTAAAATCTATTCCCAGGTTTGAAAATGAATAATGGCCACGACAACGTTGCTTGATCAATTCACAAATGACTTATGTGAGACGATACTTTAGGTGACTTTCCGGTCCATCCTAAATCGAACCATACCACGGGCGGGGTTTGAACCCGCGATCAGTCTTAAAACTCCAGACCAGACTCACTGATCGTGGGTTTTAGCCCCACCTGTGGTATGGTTTGTTTGCAATCGTGTCATTACGATTTCGTCAGTCATCCTAAACCGTTATCAAGCCCTGAACAGATATATGAGTGGGAGGGGTCGGGTTTGGTGTCGTGGGTACGGGAGCAAATTCTTGGGTAGCGTTGGGTAGTTTTGATGCCTTATATGGGCCAGTAGGCCTTCTGAAGTGTTCCCCATTAGGTTTCTTTCTTCAATTTAGCCTCTTGGGGAGAATCTTCAACATGCCGCGGTGACAATATACTAGAATAAACACCTTAGAACTTTCGTGCATTTACACACATCTTCAGAGGTTGAACAATTATTTACACCATTTTAAGTTTACCGTTTTTCAAGTTTTGAACTAAAGCCTCACATGTATCTAAACAATATAAATAAAACAAGCGTTTAACAGATGCAATAGTACTGAATCCAAATTAAAAAGTCTCTCCCCGTTCATGGTATACAACAAACATTTGCAACATTATGCAACACTCCACCTCTGGTGGCCTGGTGGTTAACGCTCTCGCTTCACACGGTGAGGGCCTGGGTTCGATTCCCAGCCAGAGTAGAAACATTGGACGTGTTTCTTTCCACCTGTTGTCTATGTTCCCCATCAGTAAAATAGGTACCTGGGTGTTAGTCGACTGGTGTGGGTCGCATCCTGGGACACTGACCTAAGGAGGCCTGGTCACAGACCGGGCCGCGGGGGCGTTGACCCCCGGAACTCTCTCCAGGTAATCTCCAGGTAATATCATTTGCATTTACTAAACTTAAAAAGAACATGAACATAAAAATACTGAGAACCTCGAAAAGGTATCCTGGGAAATACTTTTTAGCTGTAATCAGATGTTCGTTATAACGCAGTGAGCTCATTATAACCAGCTGATGTGAGCACAACAGTGAAACAGGCAGTGAATAACGGTATTAAAACTGACGTAACAGCTGTGCCATTGGCCACAGCTGCGGGAAACAGGTGTATTTACCTTCAATACTTCCTAATTCCAGATAAACTATTATTGCCCTGGTGTTAATTCAGGGTGAATGCTAATATACATTTCTTTTTCTGGATGTTTATATACACATTTGATTTCATATTAATATACATTAGTAGGGTTATGGCTCTAAATTAACTTCAACGATAATGGATGAAAAACTTACCGAAATATGGTTTAAACGCCGTAAAGATTTAATTTCTCTTTAAATATCCATGATAAAACGAAAGGTTTTGTGATCCAGGAGGCCTGGTCACGGACCGGGCCGCGGGGGCGTTGACCCCCGAAACTCTCTCCAGGTAAACTCCAGGATAAGTAATAAATATTTAATAAAATGAGAGAATATGTAAGTATACGAGATATGATATAGGGCGTAATAACAGTAGTTTGTTAGGCATTGTATTGGTCGATAAATTGTTAATGGGTAGACTTTAGGATGTATATCTTTTGTAGTAGACTTTCTCTAGTCTTAGTAAATGTCTATGTCATTTTCACAACTCTGCGAAATCTGGGCTGTAAGTAGAAATTTGCTTCTGCGCAATGGGTGTGTGTGTGTGTGTGTGTGTGTGTGTGTGTGTGTGTGTGTGTGTGTGTGTGTGTGTGTGTGTGTGTCCCCATATCAAGGGTTTGATATCGTTAATCGCTTAAATATACACAAATGCAGTATACTTTGAGCCTTTATTGACGACATTTCGCCCACACTGTGGGCTTTACCAAGTTACAGATCTGTTTGTGACTTGATAAAGCCCACTGTATGGGCGAAACGTCGTCAATAAAGGCTCTCATTATACTGCATGTGTATCTATTTTTTCCATAGTGACCGGTATTTTATAGCATTTAACTCCAGCGTTAATCATCACCAATATTTTACAGGGGATCACCTCTCTTTCTCAAAGGAAAAACATCGGTTCCTAAGAACCTGTCAACTTCACTGTTTTTAAATTCGGTAGCTTCAAAAATCATACTTCATTATATATATATATATATATATATATAGATAGATATATATATATATATATATATATATATATATAAATAATTGTAACCACGAATAAGTGGTATTTAATCAATAACACTGCGGCCAGCCGAAGGATCGAACCAGTGTTGTGTTAGCCAGCCTTACGGAGAGCGAAAATTCACGACTCTCTAAATCACTGTACCATACAATCGTACTAGGTAGGATTGTGATTGTTAGATTGATGGACTGAACACATCGACTCCAGGCTGAGGGACTGATTACCTCATACTCCTCTCCTTACGCCTTCCTCTTTGTATTGGACTGATGAAGCCACTGTGTGGCGGAACGTTTCGTGAATAAAGATTCCCATATGCTGCATAAGTGTCTCAATCTAGGTAGGATTGTATGGTCCAGTGGGACCATATGGTCCTAGTAGGATTGTATGGAACAATAGTTTACAGCGTCGTGAATTTTCGCTCGCCATGAGACGGACTAAAATAAAACGGTTTCGATCCTCCGGCTAGCCGCAGTGTTGTTGTTGATGATATATAATATCACACCCACATACATACACTTCCCTACCCCCTTACCTACCTACCACTTCCTGAATGATCTACAGAAGGGTATTATTGGATTTCCAGAACTCTGAGACTGAAGGATCATTCAGGATTGTATATTCTACGAACTTACATTTACTCTAATCACACAATACACACTCACACCTACAGCACATTGCTAGTAAAATACCTTAATCAATCGTAGAGTTTATCAACTGAGTACAGCGGGAAAATGAAGTGGAAGATAAGACCGGACATGGAGAGGCTTCTCAAAATAAGAAACCTATAAAGAAGCTAAACACCTTTCGGTTCAACTTGAACCATTTACAAGTCACACTAACACACGAGAGCGAGAGAGCAAGTGGACCCCCGGTTTACGATATTATTTAACTCCAGAAGTATGTTCAGGTGCCAGTACTGAACGAATTTGTTCCCATAAGGAATATTGCGAATTAGATTAGTCCATTTCAGACCCCCAAACATACACGTACAAACGCACCTACATAAATACACTTACATAATTGGTCGCATTGGGAGGTGAACATAAACCGGGGGTCCACTTATAGGGGAGAAGAATAGGGCCGGGACCAGGAGAGGAAGAAAAAAGAAGTATGGTAGTGGGAGGGCTGTTATACCTTCAGTACAGGTATGCGAGTTGAACAACCATAATGACTCCATGATGACAACATGATGACAACATGATGACAACATGATGACAACATGATGACAACATGATGACAACCACTAGATGACTCGATTTCCGTATTTACAACTTAAAAAAAATTGCTACAGATCTATCGCTCGCGGAAATATACAAACGCCATTGTAGACAACAGAAACTCAAAGGTTCATACCAACAAGGCTGTAAAGGCGCACAAAGTACACAATATACCTAAGATATACCAAGCGTAGATAGGTAATGAAAGATAACGTGAAGAACACACAGAAAAAAGTCAAATAAATGGAGCAATAGGGAGCTGAGGCACAAGCGCACAGATGGAAGGTGTGGTGAGGGACCAGGTAAAATAAACAAGGAAGGAAGGATGAATGAACTAAAAGATATAAAGGAATGTGTGAGGTATACAAAGCATTGGAATGTAAAAGTTATTACCCACTCTATACCATAAATTTTCCCCTTAACAAAATATCAAACAACTCGCTAAAACAAATTATAAAACCATGAAATTCGTAATTAAAACAATAAATTTATTGAGTTCGAGTGCTTTGTAGATTTGATAGTACTCGAAATGATCAAAACACAACTCACCCAAAAATAAAACCCATAAAATTAGCAAATATAACAACAGCATCACCCTATTAGAGTGGCTATCACATCTGCTCGCCAGAGAGAGTTTGCTCTCTCCCAGTCTGGCAGTAATCTCAGCTCAGCTGGGATAACTACCAACGAACATTCCATGTTTACATTAATTCTTTCCTCCTGTCACCATGTTCCATATTCGTCCCTTCCTCCCTTTGTTTGTGTGTCTTCCATTGTAAATGCTGTCGAACAGAAGGGTACCGTACATTAACGAGGAAAAAAATAGGGTTATAGGGAGAGAGAGACATGGAGAAGTGGAGAGAGAAAAGGGGGAGAAATTAAAAGGAAAAGAGGAGGGAGAACAGGAAAGAGCGACGAAGAGATTAATGAGGGAAAGGAAGGGGAGGTATAAAGCAGGAGATAAGGTAGAAGAAAGGAAAGAAAGAAAAGGAAACAGGAAGACAAAGCAGGATGAGGAGGAAAGAAAGTTGGAGAAAAGAGAGTAAGAAAGTATGAAAAAGAAAGTAGAGAGGAGGAAATGGACATAACTGCAAAATTATCAGTACGACCAATTAACCAGAGGACACAGAACATACTAAGTTCTCAAACAAGGTCACAGAACATACCAAGTTCTCAAACAAGGTCGCAGAACAAGCTAAGGTCTCAAAGGACACAGAACATACTAAGGTCTCAAAGGACACAGAACATACTGAAGTCTGAATGGTCACAGAAAATATTGAAGTCGCAAACAAGGTCACAGAAAGTGACATGTAATAAGCTGAACAGAATCACAGGAAACGTTTAGAGGACCAGACCGCATAATTGGTCTTGTCTAATTAGTTTTCTGCATACAACAGAAAAAATACAACATGTAGTTTAGAAAAGCCTTTATGGAACGCTGCTCTATCCCTTGACAAAACTGTAAACAGAGCGACACTAACCCATGATTTGGTAAAGCAAAACACAGAAACTTTGTCCCCATTCTACGTTACTCAGCATCGTATGTCTGCACAAGGCTGCTGTGTGTGTGTGTGTGTGTGTGTGTGTGTGTGTACTCACCTATTTGTACTCACCTATTTGTGGTTGTAGGGGTCGATTCACAGCTCCTGGCCCCGCCTCTTCGCTGATTGCTACTAGGTCCTCTCTCTCCGTGCCCCATGAGCTCTATCATACCTCGCCTTAAAACTATGTATGGTTCCCGCCTCCACTACGTCACTTTCTAGGCTATTCCACGGCCTGACTACTCTATGACTGAAGAAATACTTCCTAACATCCTTTTGATTCATCTGAGTCTTCAACTTCCAATTGTGATCTCTTGTGTCTGTGTCCCATCTCTGGAACATCCCGTCTTTGTCCACCTCGTCTATTCCGCGCAGTATTTTATATGTCGTTATCATGTCTCCCCTGACCCTCCTGTCCTCCAGTGTCGTGAGGCCGATTTCCCTCGACCTTTCTTCGTAGGACAATCCCCGTAGCTCTGGGACTAGTCTTGTTGCAAACCTTTGCACTTTCTCTAATTTCTTGACGTGCTTGACTAGGTGTGGATTCCAAACTGGTGCTGCATACTCCAGTATGGGCCTGACGTAAATGGTATACAGAGTCTTAAACGAATCCTTACCGAGGTATCGGAATGCTATCCGTAGGTTTGCCAGGCGCCCGTATGCTGCAGCAGTTATCTGATTGATGTGCGCCTCAGGAGATATGCTCGGTGTTATGCTCACCCCCAGATCTTTTTCCTTGAGTGAGGTTTGCAGTCTTTGGCCATCTAAACTATATTGCGTCTGCGGTCTTCTTTGCCCTTCCCCAATCTTCATGACTTTGCATTTGGCAGGGTTAAATTCAAGGAGCCAGTTGCTGGACCAGGCTTGTAGCCTGTCCAGGTCTCTTTGTAGTCCTGCCTGATCCTCATCCGATTTGATTCTTCTCATTAACTTCGCATCATCTGCAAACAAGGACACTTCTGAGTCTATCCCTTCCGTTATGTCGTTCACATACCCTCTTTAAGGACCCATGGAGAGATGTTGTCTGGTCCCACCGCATTTGAGGTGTCAAGTTCGCATAGCAGCTTCTTCACCTCCTCTTTGGTTATATGTACCTTATCCAGCACTTGCTGGTGTGCATCCCTGTTCTGATTTCCTGGAGTCCTACTGGTTTCCACTGTAAATACCTCTTTAAATCTTGTGTTGAGCTCCAGACATACCTCTTGGTCGCTTCTTGTGAATTCCCCATCACACTTCCTCAGTCTGATTACCTGGTCCTTGACTGTTGTTTTCCTCCTGATGTGGCTGTAGAACAGCTTCGGGTCAGTCTTTACTTTTGATGCTAAGTCATTTTCATATTGTCTCTGAGCCTCCCTTCTTATCTGTGCATATTCGTTTCTGGCTCTTCGGCTGATTTCTTTATTTTCCTGAGTTCTCTGTCTTCTGTACCTTTTCCATTCTCTAGTACACCTAGTTTTTGCCTCCCTACACCTTTGGGTGAACCAAGGATTCGTTCTGTTCTTCCCATTATTTCTGTTTCCCTTGGGAACAAACCTCTCCTCTGCCGCCTTGCATTTTGTTGCTACATAGTCCATCATTTCTTGTACTGGTTTTCCTGTCAGTTCCCTCTCCCACTGACTGTCTTGAAGGAAGTTCTTCATGCCTGAGTAGTTCCCCCTTTTGTAGTTTGGTTTTTCCCAGCCTATTCCTGCTACTCTCTCCACTTGGAGCTCAACTATGTAGTCGAAGCACAGAACCACATGATCACTAGCTCCCAGAGGCCTTTCATACATGATACCCCCGATGTCCGAACTACTCATGGTGAATACAAGGTCCAGCCTTGCTGGTTCATCCTCTCCTCTCTCTCTGGTAGTGTCTCTAACATGTTGATGCATGAGGTTTTCCAGTACCACATCCATCATCTTGGCTCTCCATGTTTCGGGACCCCCATGGGGCTCCAGGTTTTCCCAGTCAATCTCCTTGTGATTGAAATCACCCATAACTAGTAACTTTGCTCCCCCCATGTGTGCTCTCCTGGCCACCTCGGCTAGTGTGTCGATCATTGCTCTGTTGCTCTCATCGTATTCTTCTCTTGGCCTCCTGCAGTTCTGTGGTGGGTTGTACATTACTGCAATTATCACCTTATGTCCCTCAGACTGGATTGTTCCTACTAAGTAGTCCCTTTCGCCCATGCCATCCATTCCTTCCATTTTCTCAAAATCCCACTGGTTTTTAATGAGCAGTGCAACTCCTCCTCTCCCTCTCCTCCCTCTGTCTTTCCTGAGGATTTGGTATCTGTATGGAAAGATTGAATTTGTTATTATTCTGGTGAGTTTTGTTTCTGTGATTGCTATTATGTCTGGGGATATCTCCTTGATTCTTTCGTGCCACTCCTCATACTTGTTTGTTATTCCATCTGCATTTGTATACCACACCTTCAACTTCTTTTCTAAGACTGTGGTCTGGGAGGTATATTGGGGTTGGGGAAGTGGGAGACCTGGTAAGGAACTATGGGTTGTTGTTGTGGGGGTGGAGTTTGTAATGTAGTGGGTGGGGGCATTGGATGTGGCATGGGTGTTTTGATTTAGAGTGTTTGGTTGCACTGGGGTTGACCTGGTTGGGAGGCTTCTATAGGAAGTTGTGAGGGAGGCTGTATTTGATCTTCTTCCTGGGTCTGGGATCTCCTGTCTGTCTTCTCCATCCCCTCTCTTTCCTCCTTTCGCCTTTGTACTATCTCTCTCAGTTTCTGCCTTTCTTCTTGTGTTCTGTCGCGGTCGAGATACACCTTCCTGTATGCCAGCATGTCCCTTAATCGTGCTTTCTCCTGCAGGATCCTGGTCCGAGTCGCTTCTGCCTTGAAGGTCACTTTCACTGGCCGGGTTCTTTTTTTTACAAACCCCCCTATTCTCCGAAAATTTTCCAGCTGGGTCATGTCGTCTTCTTCTATTGCTTTCATGATGCTTTCAATTGCCTTTTTTTCCCTTGTTTTCTTGCTTCATATGTTTCCCCTTCAACTTCCTGGAGCCCATACACAAAGACTGACCTCACCCTTTCATTCTCCCACTGCGTATCCCTGTGTATCCCGTCATTTAATTTGGTTTCCTGCACTGCAGCTTTCCTTTCTTCAGTTTCACTGGCTAATGTACTTGGGCTCAGTGGCCTGTCATTTTCCCTTCTCGGCTTTCCTTGGGCTCTGTTGTTGTCTGTTAGGGCCTCCACATAAAGCTTAGCTCTTTCATTTACTACAGTCTCCTCTGATAGAGCTTCCCCATGCAGTTGTTCCCCTTCTTTCCCCTTATTTGTGGCTGAGGTAGCAGTCTCTGTTGTCAATCCCAAAATGTTCTTTAGTTCTTTAGGCTGTTTCAGATTTTTCAATTCCTCTTCTAAACTCTGTATCCTAGCCTCTGCTGCTTTGACATGCACCTCCCACTTCCTGCTTTCCATATCTATCCTCTCTTCCATTCTCATGCTAAGTTCTTCTAGTTTCTTTTCCCATTCATGATCTCTTTTTATGAGCTCTGCTGCCCAATCTTCCTTTGCAGCTTCCTCCTCCTGTCCTTTGGTTTTTCTTGTTGCTCTCTGACAACCCATTTTTGTTTTATCCTGATTGCCTCAGAGTGGGAAACCTATTAGTTCTGTATGTTAGGTTAGTAGTGTGTATGTCAGAGTGTGGGGGGGAGGTAGTGGAGGAACTGTGGCTATGTGGGAGAGGGGTGGGGAAGGGTGGGGAGGGGGAGGGTGAAAGGGGGAGGGGAGGGTGAACGTGGGAGGGGAGGGATCAGGGGAAGAAGTGAGATGTCGGTGAGGGGGGGGAGTGTATGTGTGAGTCTGGATATGTGTGTGTGTGTGTGTGTGTGTGTGTGTGTGTGTGTGTGTGTGTGTGTGTAATTTTGTGTGGAATTATGTGTGGGTTTATTATGTACTGAAAGGTAGGTGGCTTGTGCGTTATAATGTAGTCTCAGAGGTCCTTTGCTACCCACAACTTCCTGTGACCTGACCCCCAACCTCCTGGGGCTTGACCGGCACGTGCTTACAGTGTGTGTGTGTGTGTGTGTGTGTGTGTGTGTGTGTGTGTGTGTGTGTGTGTGTGTGTGTGTGTGTGTGTGTGTGTGTGTGTATATGTGTGTGTATGTGTGTGTATGTGTGTGTGTGTGTGTGTGTGTGTGTGTGTATGTGTATGTGTGTTTGTGTGTATGTGTATGTGTGTGTGTGTATGTATGTGTGTATGTATGTGTGTGTGTGTGTATGGGGAGGTATGCGGGGAGATACTGTTAATACATACCAGTAATTCTGGGTTATAAAAAGCGATAATTGCTACTAGGGTCTAAAGCTTCACTAAGTGTCTGCCCTTGTGTGTGTGTGTTAGGGAGGGATGGTTAGGAGGGGGGGGGTAGATCCGTCATTCCTCTCTGTTTTGTCTTTCCTAGAAATGCTACACTCTTCGCTTATTGTCCTTTCTGGATTTAAGTATCAATTATTGCTGTTATTATCCTATTCCTTGTTCACGTTTAGAGAGGACGTCCTAGCTTCCTAAGTGTTCTTACTACTAATAACTACTGTAATAGCTTGCAGGAGTGAGTGACCAGTATCTAACAGCGATGCAAGGCCAAGCCAAGCCTGCGACATGCAAACCACAATATAGGTGATACTTGCGCTGGCAACGGTCGTGCCAAGTTGCCAGATGCTGATGACGTAGTCGTCGTACTAGCCTAAATCCCTATTTTGGAGATCCTTCATCCGTGATGATTATAACCACATGTGCTCATACATCCCTCGTTCCTCACGCGATTTCACTTTTCACTTATGATAGTATACACTTCACATTATATACACTTCACTTTATATGTATAATGGCACACAACTTGTCGTGACGTCACTGCTTCAGGCCTACCGCTGCCTAATAGACCAAAACGTTTGGATAATTTTGGATAATGGATAATTTCAGGCTTTCTCACGACTTTTTCTAACTAATAACTTTAGTTATCACTCGTGTGTGTGTGTGTGTGTGTGTGTGTGTGTGTGTGTGTGTGTGTGTGTGTGTGTGTGTGTGTGTGTGTATGTGTGTGTATATATATATGTGTGTGTGTGTGTGTGTGTACTCACCTAGTTGTACTCACCTAGTTGAGGTTGCGGGGGTCGAGTCCGAGCTCCTGGCCCCGCCTCTTCACTGATCGCTACTAGGTCACTCTCCCTGAGCCGTGAGCTTTATCATACCTCTGCTTAAAGCTATGTATGGATCCTGCCTCCACTACATCGCTTCCCAAACTATTCCACTTACTGACTACTCTGTGGCTGAAGAAATACTTCCTAACATCCCTGTGATTCATCTGTGTCTTCAGCTTCCAACTGTGTCCCCTTGTTACTGTGTCCAATCTCTGGAACATCCTGTCTTTGTCCACCTTGTCAATTCCTCTCAGTATTTTGTATGTCGTTATCATGTCCCCCCTATCTCTCCTGTCCTCCAGTGTCGTCAGGTTGATTTCCCTTAACCTCTCCTCGTAGGACATACCTCTTAGCTCTGGGACTAGTCTTGTTGCAAACCTTTGCACTTTCTCTAGTTTCTTCACGTGCTTGGCTAGGTGTGGGTTCCAAACTGGTGCCGCATACTCCAATATGGGCCTAACATACACGGTGTACAGGGTCCTGAATGATTCCTTATTAAGATGTCGGAATGCTGTTCTGAGGTTTGCTAGGCGCCCATATGCTGCAGCAGTTATTTGGTTGATGTGCGCTTCAGGAGATGTGCCTGGTGTTATACTCACCCCAAGATCTTTTTCCTTGAGTGAGGTTTGTAGTCTCTGACCCCCTAGACTGTACTCCGTCTGCGGCCTTCTTTGCCCTTCCCCAATCTTCATGACTTTGCACTTGGTGGGATTGAACTCCAGGAGCCAATTGCTGGACCAGGTCTGCAGCCTGTCCAGATACCTTTGTAGTTCTGCCTGGTCATCGATCGAGTGAATTCTTCTCATCAACTTCACGTCATCTGCAAACAGGGACACCTCAGAGTCTATTCCTTCCGTCATGTCGTTCACAAATACCAGAAACAGCACTGGTCCTAGGACTGACCCCTGCGGGACCCCGCTGGTCACAGGTGCCCACTCTGACACCTCGCCACGTACCATGACTCGCTGCTGTCTTCCTGACAAGTATTCCCTGATCCATTGTAGTGCCTTCCCTGTTATCCCTGCTTGGTCCTCCAGTTTTTGCACCAATCTCTTGTGTGGAACTGTGTCAAACGCCTTCTTGCAGTCCAAGAAAATGCAATCCACCCACCCCTCTCTCTCTTGTCTTACTGCTGTCACCATGTCATAGAACTCCAGTAGGTTTGTGACACAGGATTTCCCGTCCCTGAAACCATGTTGGCTGCTGTTGATGAGATCATTCCTTTCTAGGTGTTCCACCACTCTTCTCCTGATAATCTTCTCCATGATTTTGCATACTATACATGTCAGTGACACTGGTCTGTAGTTTAATGCTTCATGTCTGTCTCCTTTTTTAAAGATTGGGACTACATTTGCTGTCTTCCATGCCTCAGGCAATCTCCCTGTTTCGATAGATGTATTGAATATTGTTGTTAGGGGTACACATAGCGCCTCTGCTCCCTCTCTCAATACCCATGGGGAGATGTTATCTGGCCCCATTGCCTTTGAGGTATCTAGCTCACTCAGAAGCCTCTTCACTTCTTCCTCGGTTGTGTGCACTGTGTCCAGCACTTGGTGGTGTGCCCCACCTCTCCGTCTTTCTGGAGTCCTTTCTGTCTCCTCTGTGAACACTTCTTTGAATCTCTTGTTGAGTTCTTCACATACTTCACGGTCATTTCTTGTTGTCTCTCCTCCTTCCTTCCTTAGCCTGATTACCTGGTCCTTGACTGTTGTTTTCCTCCTGATGTGGCTGTACAACAGTTTCGGGTCAGATTTGGCTTTCGCTGCTATGTCATTTTCATATTATCTTTGGGCCTCAATTCTTATCTGTGCATATTCGTTTCTGGCTCTACGACTGTTCTCCTTATTCTCCTGGGTCCTTTGCCTTCTATATTTCTTCCATTCCCTAGCACACTTGGTTTTTGCCTCCCTGCACCTTTGGGTAAACCATGGGCTCATCCTGGCTTTTTCATTAATCCTGTTACCCTTGGGTACAAACCTCTCCTCAGCCTCCTTGCATTTTGTTGCTACATATTCCATCATCTCATTAACTGGCTTCCCTGCCAGTTCTCTGTCCCACTGAACCCCGTTCAGGTAGTTCCTCATTCCTGTGTAGTCCCCTTTCTTGTAGTTTGGCTTCATTCGTCCTGGCCTTCCTGCTTCTCCCTCCACTTGTAGCTCTACTGTGTATTCGAAGCTTAAAACCACATGGTCACTGGCCCCAAGGGGTCTTTCATATGTGATGTCCTCGATATCTGCACTACTCAAGGTGAATACTAAGTCCAGCCTTGCTGGTTCATCCTCTCCTCTCTCTCTTGTAGTGTCCCTTACGTGTTGGCACATGAAGTTTTCCAGTACCACCTCCATCATCTTAGCCCTCCATGTATCTTGGCCCCCATGTGGGTCCAAGTTCTCCCAATCGATCTCCTTGTGGTTAAAGTCACCCATGATCAGGAGCTTTGCCCTGCATGCATGAGCTCTTCTGGCCACTCTAGCCAGTGTGTCAACCATCGCTCTATTGCTCTCGTCGTACTCTTGCCTTGGCCTCCTGCTGTTCTGTGGTGGGTTATACATCACTGCTATTACCACCTTGGGACCTCCAGAGTGAAGTGTTCCCACTATGTAATCACTTTCTTCTCCGCTGTCTCCTCTCTCCAGCTCATCAAAATTCCAGCGATTTTTGATCAGCAACGCCACTCCTCCACCCCCCCTGTTCCCTCTGTCTTTCCTCAGGATTTGGTATCCCGTTGGAAAGATGGCATCTGTTATCATACCTGTAAGCTTGGTTTCTGTGAGAGCTATGATGTCCGGTGATGCTTCTTTGACTCTTTCATGCCACTCCTCCCACTTATTTGTTATTCCATCAGCGTTTGTGTACCATACCTTCAGTTTCCTTTCCAACACTGTGGTTTGGGGGGCCTGTGAGGGTGGGAGACCTGGTGGCATACTGTGGGATTCTATAGCTCGGTGTTGGGTGGAGGCTGTGGGTATGGATTGTAGTGTGTGTTGGGATGGTGTGATAGGTTGTATGGTTCTGAGAGTAGTTGTGTGTGTGCTTGCCCTTGCTGTTCTGTTCTGCTCTGACTGACCTCTGCTGGTTCCCTCCTTGTCTCTTTTCCTAGCTCCTTTCGCTTTTTTGTCCTCTCCCTCAGCTGCTGTCGTTCTGATTTTGTTCTGTCTCTGTCTAGGAACACCCTCTTGTACTCTTCCGAGTATTTCAATCGTGGTTTCTCTTGGAGGATCCTGTTCCGCACTGTTTCCGTCCTGAGAATCAGCTTGATTGGTCGGTTTCTCCCCATCGAGTACCCCCCTATTCTCTGAAAATTTACAATCTCGTCCATCTGTTCACCTATTTCCGTGATGATTTTCTCAATCTCCTTTCTTTCTTCCTGCTGCCTTTCAGTGTGTGTCCTTTCCTCTCTCTCCTGAAGCCCATGGATAAACACTGATTTTGCCCTTTCTTCCTCCCATTGCCTCACCCTCTGTGACTCTGGATCCTGCCTGTATGTGGTCAGTTTCTCCCTTGATTTTTCCAGTGGCTCTTGATAGCCTTGTTGTGCCTCAGCATTCGACCTATCACCCTCTCCATCTGCAACCAGCTGATCTTCCCTTTCACTCCTTGGTCCTCCTTGGCAGACTGATGTGACCTTAGCATAATTCATAATTCCTTCCTTCCTGTTCGGCCTCGCAGCTTCATATGCTGTGTCTTCTCTGGTCACTGCCCCTGTAACCCGCTTCAGCCTATTTATCTCAACTTCTAGGACCCTTATCTTGGCTACTGCAGTTTCGACTTGTGCCTCCCAATTCTTTGTCTCCTTCTCCAACCTCTTTTCCAATTTCACAGAGAGCTCTTTCTCCATTTTTTCAGAAAGCTCTCCTAATTTTCTCTCCCACTCTTGTTCCATCCTTTTCCACTGCTCCTCCATCCACTCCTCCCTACCAGAACCATTCTCATCTGATCGCACTAGCCAAGGAGTCGAACCGATGCTGTTTTGGCCCGCCTCATGGTGAGAGAAACGCATGACGATTTAAACCACTAAAGCGTCTAAAGAGTCATGCGTTTTCTCTCACCATGAGGTGGACCAAAACAGCATCGGTTCGACTCCTTGGCTAGTGCAGTGTTGTTATTGATCAATACCACTTGTTCCGTGGGTACAAATATATATATATATATATATATATATATATATATATATATATATATATATATATATAGATATATATTTTACGAAACTGCGGCAGGCCAGGACTCGACCCTACGAACCTTATACCGCCTCCAGAGACAGCACAGTGGACGCATCGCCTTACCACTTGAGCCAGCGATCCTACAAGAGTCATGCATGCAACTGAGCCACACGTTTTTCTTCGTGATCCGAGGACACTCGTAGCAGTGGTATCTCGAGGATGAATTTCAGCCTCCTCCTGTTCGAAATGCATCTCGAGATACCACTGCCACGAGTGTCCTCGGATCACGAGAAAAACGTGTAGCTCAGCTGCATGCGTGATTCTTGTAGGATCGCCGGCTCAAGTGGTAAGGCGATGCGTACATTTTGTCTCTGGAGGCGGTATAAGGTTCGTATTGTCGAGTCCTGGCCTTCCGCACTTTGGTAAATGATTTAAAATCACTTCTTTCGTGATATAATCTCCAGCAACTATATCCCATAAAAATGGCACCCACATTTTTTCGTGTGGCTGGAATATCAAGTAATAAGGTTAATTTAAACAATGATAACATTGTAATTAATGTAAATCCTGCTGACTCTCCTTATATTCTTGAGATTCGTCTCCAAACACCCGTCCATTCTTGAAATGTTTATCAGTTTAGGTGTTCCGTGGCTCGATTGGTTGCGCACTCAGCTCGCACACTGAGGTCCGGGGTCAATCCCCTGATTGGGTGGAAACATTAACATGTGTTTCCTTAAGACACATGCTGTACAAGTTCACCTAGCAGTAAAATAGGTACCTGGGTGTTAGTGGACTGGTGTGGGTCGCATCCTGGGACAAAATTTACCTAATTTACCCGAAATACTCTGCATAACAAGGGCTTTCTATATTGTATGTCATTGATCTCAGCTATGATCTAAGAACGTAAGAACATAAGAAAGAAGGAACACTGCAACAGGACTACTGACCCAAGCGGAGCAGGTCCATGTCCCCCCTGGATTAGCCCAATGACCCCCCGTGATTAGCCCAATGACCCACCCAGTCTGGTTACCTCCACTCAAGGAAGGAGCACGGCACTAGACCCAGCAGCTCAAGCTAGTCAGGTCCAACTCACACCCACCCACACCCACTCATGTACTTATCTAACCCATTTTTAAAACTACACAACGTTTTAGCCTGTACACGGGAGTTTGTTCCACTCATCCACAACTCTATTACCAAACCAGTGCTTTCCTATATCCTTCCTGAATCTGAATTTTTCCAACTTGAAACCATTGCTGCGAGTCTTGTCTTGGCTGGAAATTTTCAGCACGCTATTTACATCCCCTTTATTTATTCCTGTTTTCCATTTATACACCTCGATCATATCCCCCCTAATTCTACGCCTTTCGAGAGAGTGCAGATTCAGGGCCTCAGTCTATCCTCATAGGGAAGATTTCTGATACATGGGATAATCTGTCATCCTCCTCTGTACGTTTTCCAGAGCATTTATATCCATTCTGTAATATGGTGACCAGAACTGAGCAGCCTTACTGAAGTCCATATACACAATATCATATTTATTACCATAATCTACCTCCTCAAACACCTTAGTGAAAAAAGTTAGTAAATTCGTAAGACAGGAACGCCCCTGTGAAGGCTTACTCAGCCCTTTAACAACTTCAGACAGTATTACCCAGGCTGGCTCCTCCTCAGGAAAATTAATGAATAGAAAAAGAAATAATAACAGACAAACACTTTATATATAAAATATAAAATATAAAACACTTAAATATGAAATATTAATCCTACATTAAAGAAAATGAAAAATGCAAAATATAAATAACTGAATTCAACGCTAATATAAAACTTGGGTGTCTGGTGTTGGTGACACTGCTTGTTGAAATCGTAGCCGTTGCCGATGATGGGGGGGGGGTCGCAGGTGTTGGTTACAACCCACTGGGTAGTTCTTCACAGTATAGCCTTGAGTATTCTATCCCGATGACAGGAAAGCAGGTTCTTTACCGCTGTAATGATGAGGGGTTACGTCCTGCAATTTCATACAGGTGCACAGGTAATTAAATCCAAAAAGGGGAAGTCTCAGGACGTTAGTCCATCTCCACCAGTTCTGCTCGTTGATTGGCAGGCGACCCTCTCTGTCATCCAAGCTGGAAAGATAGACAGCTTACCCACTGCTTAAGAAATCACTCTCCATGATAAGTACAATACCTAAAAGATGTGGTGATCATTACAACAGTCAACTTAGAGCAAGACTGAAAGGACTAAGTTTATTATTGGTCAAAAGTGAAGCTTTCAACCAATAAATCCACTAGAATACAAGGCAGGCATGTACTTACAGTAGTGCTGGGAGCTGTGAGTCTAGTGATTACTGTTTGGACCGGAGCCCCACACGTCACCTTTCGGGGGGGGGGGGGAGGGAAGTAGGAGGGGAAGGGATAGCGGGAGCTAGACTGACCCTACCTTAAAAAGCAGCCGGCAGTCAAACTATCACTTTCGGGGTGGGGGAAAAAGGCGGGAATAGAGGGAGCTTGACTTACCCTACCTTAACAAGTAGCCGGCAATGAAACTATTGTTACTATATACTCCCTCGCTACTCCTATCTATTGAACTTTTCCCTCACAGCCCCTTTGTAAAACCGTGTTGAGATTCATTAATCAATCTGTGCCTGTCAAGATGGCTACGAATTACTTCGGCAATTATTGATTCCATAAATTTTCCCACTATGGAGGTAAGGCTTATTGGTCTATAGTTCGAAGCCAAGGACCTGTCACCTGCCTTGTAAATAGGTATTACATTTGCCATTTTCCACTTATCACTACAAACTGGCATAGTGCCCGATATGTTAAAAAGAATAGCCAAAGGGATGCTAAGTTCCTGTTTACATTCCTTTAGCACCCTTGCAAACAGTTCATCAGGACCTGGGGGATTTGTTAGGTTTAATTTCTCTCTCTGTCTGAGGACCATGTCACTAGTTTATTATTATTGTAAGTCTATTGAGTGCTATGGTAAGCACTGGTATATATAGTCTAGAGAAGAAGTGAAGAGGAGCGTGAGGTGCAAACATTATCATATCATGTCAGGTGGGCGTTGGTTGCTTTTGATAAAAGCTGAAGCAAAATAATGGCGTTAGTGGGTTCCGCCCACCTGTGACATTGTCTACAGCTGCTGCACTTCTCCTCTATCCCAAATATACCAGACTATCCACATACCTCTTTTATATAGATGAAGGCAAAGGTACTGAACACCTTTTATTAATACTAAGGGACTGACTACCTCAGAATTACCTTTCCCCGTTTTCCACTGTCTCCAGAATGAAAGTCGTCTCTGTATCCGACTGAAGAAACCTGTAGCACAGACGAAGTGGTTCTCCAATAATAAAGATATCCAGGAATTGAACATGTGTCTTATTCATTAATTTATGATACCCTGTATATTATTCACCTGTCTCGCTAAATTACTCACCCATCCTGCAATATTTTTCACCCTTCCTGCAATCTTTTTCACTCCTGAAGCTTCTTCACCTCTCCTGCAAGCTTTTTCACTCCTCTTGCAATCTTTTTTACCCCTCCTGCAATCTTTTTCACCCTTCCTGCAATCTTATTCATATATTCTATCTTATTCATCTATCCAATCTTTTTCACCTAACCTGCTATCTTATTCACCTATCCTATCTTATTAATCATTCTAATTTCTCTCTCTTTCCATCTTCTAGTTCACTTAGCTCGCTGTTATTCACATTCTGCTATTATTCCCCAATCTTATGTTATTCTCTTTTTCTGTTATTCACCTATTTTAGTGTCTCATTTATCTTTTCTGCTGCATTCCCCTAGGGGAAGATTCTTTGATGCCAGTGAGGGAATTCTTAATCCGATAAATTGAATTTGCTCTTCCTCGGATCGAACCTTAATGCCTCCCTGGCTTCTCCACAAATATAATAATTCTGATTTATTCACGTATTCCTTTGCCTATTTTCACTTATTTTGCCAGTTATCCTCAGTGTTGATTTAATCTCTACTCTTCGTATTTTTAACATATCCTGCTCTAGTTTTCCTCTCTTGCTGGCTTTTCCACCCATCCTTCTGCCCGATTCACCTTTCGCCATTCTTATTCACCTATCCACTAGTCTTTGTTTCGTAAATTGTTCAAGGTATTCATCCTACTTTTAAAGGTATCGGTATACCCCTATCTATATACATTTTCCTTTTGTTATATTCCCTCCTGCTGTTATTAGCGTTCACTGCTCCATATTACCTCATTTCCCAGTGAGCTTAATTTCATTCTCCTTGTTATCCTTTGTCACCCACATTCTTGTATATTTCTCTCTTCCCTAACAAAATTAATAACGCCCTGACAGTAATTGATTATTGTAATTCGTACAATGTATTGCTGTTATTCTGGTTGAATTACGCAGGAAAATTGTACTATTCATTGTACTATTATAATTGTACATTACTATTGTAATTAATACTGGTATTATTATATATATAATAATTGTATCATGTACAAGTACAAGATACAATTTATACAGACCATAGCTGACGTAAGTGACATGCTATAAATTAAGTCCCTTGTTATGCAGAGCAGTTCGGGCAAAGTAGGTCAATTTTGTTGCAGGATGCGACTCACACTAGCCGACTAACACCCAGGTACCTACTGCAAGTGGCCAGCGACGTCACCAGACCTAACTGACTTCTTTCTTTGGGGGTACGTGAAGAGCACAGTTTATGTACCAGCACTACCTGCAACACACTGGAGGAGCTGAAAATTTCGATCACTGAAGCAGTTCACATAACACCAGATATGTTGCAGAGCATCTGGACCGAAATGGACTATCACATCGATGTTTTGCCGAGCAACCAAAAGGGCGCACATTGAAACTGAACAAAATCCTGCATCTGAAGCTACTAACTGTCAAAGATTATTAAACTTACATGTTATACCTGTTTGAAACAAGGGAGAATTCTTGTGGTCACCCTGTATAATAGAGGCCAAGCCAGTGCCTAAGCCAAGGCTCAGTTGCATATGCACTGGCCTCGAATTTTAAGACTCACTCGCCAGGGGTTCTAACCCCATCCGTTCCCTGGTTTGTAATCATCTTATTACGATTTCGATAGTCGTGATGTAATTAGGTGGACATAGGAAGGAGAAACTTTAGCTTCATATATATATATATATATATATATATATATATATATATATATATATATATATATATATATATATATATATGTCGTGCCGAATAGGCAGAACTTGCGATCTTGGCTTAAATAGCAACGTTCATCTTGCCATATAAAACAAGTAAAAATTTGTGTATGCAATAATTTCGCCAAAATCATTCTGAACCTAACGAAAAAAAATATATTTCACTGTGTTTAGTATTAAATTATTGTAAACAAATCTAAAATATATTTAGTTGGGTTAGGCTAAAATAAATTGCTCTTGTTATAAGGTTAGGTAAATTTTCTAAGATTCTTTTGGTGCAAAATTATAAATTTTTACATTAACAATAATGAAAAAAATATATCTTTAAACGTATAAGAGAAAATTTTAGAAAAGACTTAATTTTAAATGAGTTCTTGCTAATTGACCAGTTTTACATATTCGGCACGACATATATATATATATATTATATATTTTTTTCCCGTGGAAATGCGCCATGCAAAATAAAGTGAATTTCCTGGGTATTCAAGGCACTAACTTTATTAAGATAAAAAGTAATATGGCGCGACAGAACAACAAAGGCAAATATAGTTGTCGAAAATTTTATGACGGAATTTGACAAGATGCGAATTGGCTGAGCATTTTGACACATCGTGTTTGACACCTTGGCAGGGTGGTTGTTATTGTTGTTTAAACGACCGAGTGTCCTGAAAATAAAGGATTTTTGAGAGATTGTCCAATTTTGAATAGTGATGACATGTACCAAGGTAATATATCAAGCGACATATACATCACTAGTGTGACAAACTTCAACTATATAAATTTATTGTCAGATTTAGAATTAGATACGAGAATTTAAAACAATAAAAAGTTGTGCAGAAAATACAATGTGAAATCATAAAAGTTTATAATGAAAAAAAAGAAAACGAGTTCTCCTGAAAAATCATCATCAAGCAGACAAAATCGAAATATAATGACCATATCATTTAAATGGTCCTCAGCTTATTCGTAACTAATTCTCTTTTCTTTCTCCACAATGTCTCATTATATCCTATTTTCATGTCAATGTCTATTTCTACTCTCATCACTTCAAAAATAAAAAATCAATATCTATTCCATCCCAATGTTTTTTCCATCATCTTTTTGTCATCTTACAAATAAAGATTAATGACCTTAAAAGAGTCGAGAAATATTTCCTTGAAAAACTTTTTTAATATACATCATACAAATCAAACGAATTTTTATAATGTGTATCCTATCAATTTAAATTCTGAAGTACATAGGTAAATATTTCAATGTTTTTTGCTTCATATTTATGAAAAAAAAAGGAAAATGACAGGATTATGCAATATAAAGTAAATTTTTGGAAGAATTTTGTCGTACATTTATTTTTTATAATATGCTGGCCGTCTCCCACCGAGGTTGGGTGACCCAAAAAAGAAACACTTTCACCATGATTCACACAGTCATTTTAGAGGCGCACAGATTCGACAGTTTAGAAGTCACTTTTAACAGCAAATATCCCAAATTCCTCCTTTAAAGTGCAGACATTGTACTTCCCACCTCCAGGACTCAAGTCCGGCTAACCTATTTCCCTGAATTCACTTGACACTTAAGAACATCGTACTTGTCTGATACATCAAAACCATCTTATCTTCTCACAAGAGCGAGTATGGTGCAATTCCTTTGCTAAACAACTGTTGTACATGACCTGCTTCCACTACTGGGCCACGCTTACCAGTGACAGCACCTCCAGCTGCTACACCTCCCTTTTACCCCAACATAAAAGGTTACTTGTATGCCACTGATTTAGACTGAGGTACTGACCACCACTTACCATGGCTGAAGAACTGATCACCTTTTAACTTCTACTACAACTACTTCCCCCATTGTTACATTCACTTGTATTCGAGAAATCTGCTGCACAGGGAAGAGTTGCATAAATATTTTATTCAATAAACAACTAGGTAAACAATAATGAGATACACACAAATGGCGAGTTTGTAGCATGTTTGTATTGTGAGAATATAAGTCTTGTCCCATAATAAACTCTCAGTCCGCGTATCCAAGCTCACCAGGGCAATTCAGACTATTTTTTTAATATATCTAATTATCCAACCTTGCACGAAACAGTATTGCAATAATATAGATTTTTTTGATGAATAAGACTCATGTACAACACTCGGGTATCTTTACTGCCCAAGGGAAAAACTGCCAGGAAATAAAAGATTCCCAACTCTTGTACGTGTCTCTTATTCACTAATATATCGGTATTGTATACTCTCAATATATTAAAGATTTCCCAAGACAACAGTATAATAAAATTCCAGTGGAAGGCCTCGGTCAGATAACCAAAAGCTCCAGGTGCTGCGGGTCATCATATGACTAAGTCCCGCGGCAGACACTTGTCCCGTATCGTGATAAATCTTACTTCACGGTGTATTTTTCCCTCAAATCTTCATATCTCGTTAGTATCACGTAGTGAATAATAAACCAAAATTTAGTTCTACTGTCTTCCCATTAGGTCCTTAAAATTGTATGGATAAAGCCACTGGAGGGCGAAACGTCTACAATAAACCCTGATGTTGCAAATGTGTAATTCTTCATCTTGTCAGTAATGTATACCATGCATGTATAGCTTCGTTTTGGCAACGTTTTGCTCTGTTTTTAACTTAGTCATTGAATATTTGGAATATTTTTTGCTCTACTAAAATAAAAAATATTCTAACAAAAGCCTGTAACGTGTCTTGTTATCCACCCAACTAAGCTATTTGTGTCTGCATTATTGAATGCCTTAATAAGGACATGCACTTTACGGCATTTTATGAAAAGACGTTTCGTCTACCATCGACACTTTTCAGTTTTTATGCTGATAAAATTACAGGAGAGCTCATCTTGTCTATAAAATTCCATAAATCAGATAGTACTTTAATATACTTGTAGGTATGCAAAACAAACGCATATAGGCCATCATAACAATGCAACAGACTGGCAACAGATAGTGAGGGAAAAATTCTCTCTGAAGAGACACAGAAGCGTAAAGCATGTCACAGTGGCATGTCACAGTGGCATGTCACAGTGACATGGCCCAACGCTTTACACTTCTGCCATGCCTCAGAGATAAAATTTCTCCCTATTATCTGTTTCTGCAACATTACATAGCTCCTGACGACGTACTGAGTGCGAAAGATCTTGAGTTCAAAACTCCCATCCCCAATGTGTCTTATTCTTCACTTGTAGGTATATTCTCCCACTGATATACATCGCATACCTTGTCTAAATATATAAAGAACTTAATAAAACAAGGAACAAAATCAAAGCATAAAATTACTGTGAATTTTCACAACAAAATCAGACTGACCAATATATAATTTAATTCACTCTTCAGTTTCTCGCGTCTCTTGTCAACATTCAATATACAATTTCCAATTTAGTTTTTTTGGTTTGCTACCTTGATCTTTCAAGGGATTTTGCTTGATTTTGGCGACGGGCTCTTGATTCATGGAATGGGCGCTACCCTACCTTGGATCGGATCAAATCTGATTACCTCCAATGGGCCAGGCGTTGTTAATGTCATGCAGGTTAGTGCTTCCAGATTAATAATATAAATTGCTTCCTGTAGAACACTGAACTTGTTCTTTTGATTGTCATCTTTCTTCTCCTTTCCCCTCGTTTAGTTTTTTTCCTCCCTTTCTCTTCTCTCTCTCTCTCTCTACATCTCCACAGTCTCATTTCAATATTTCTCCCTTCACTATTATCATTAACGGCTCCCTCTTACCTTTAATGTAACCTCCCTTATTCTATTCATTCTCCCTTACTGCCTCCATAACCACAAATTTATCATTTCTTTCTTTCCTTCCTTCCCACCCACCTTCCTTCCCTCCTTCCCTCTCTCCTTCCCTCTCTCATTTTCCAGCTTTACGTTTCTCCATTTCTCACCACACATTCTGTATTTTGCTTTACGCCGCTGACTTTCTCATTTCTTATTCTTTCCCTCCTCCAGGTTTTCTAATGTATAATTCCTCTTTACTCTCCCTCATTCCTTCTCGTTTTCTTATTCCATCTTCACCTGTTCTACTCGTATATTCTCTTTACTTTTCCCCTTCGTTATCCACCTCTAATTCCTTCCTACCTTCGATCTTTCACACTCGTTCCCATTCCATACCTTTCTCTACTCTCCTCTCACTCCTACTCTTCAAACTTTCCCACATCCACCCATTCCATCTACTTCTCTTCAATCCCTACTCTTCCCCTCGTTCCTTCTCTACACTCAACTACTTTCCCAATCTTTACTTCTCCTAATTCTCGCAGATTTGTGTAGCTCAGCTAGTCAACAGAACTTTCTTTACCGTCTTTCACCGATTTTCTTTTAAAATGAAATATCTATATTTTTTCAATCTTTCTTATCTCTATTTCTGGCTGCCGTCCACTGGTCCACCGAGTTTCTCTCTCTCTCTCTCTCTCTCTCTCTCTCTATGCCTTTTCCAGCCTCGCTGCCTGTGTCAGAATGAAAGTGTTGCTTGTATCTTCGGCATGTGTTATTTTTAACTGTCACCATGTGCTTTTGTGTGTCACCATGTGCTGCTTTCAACTGTGTCACCATGTGTTGTTTTCGACTGTGTCACCATGTGTTGTTTTCAACTGTGTCACCATGTGTTGTTTTCAACTGTGTCACCATGTGTTGTTTTCAACTGTGTCACCATGTGCTGCTTTCAACTGTGTCACCATGTGTTGTTTTCAACTGTGTCACCATGTGTTGTTTTCAACTGTGTCACCATGTGTTGTTTTCGACTGTGTCACCATGTGTTGTTTTCGACTGTGTCACCATGTGTTGTTTTCAACTGTGTCACCATGTGTTGTTTTCAACTGTGTCACCATGTGCTGCTTTCAACTGTGTCACCATGTGTTGTTTTCAACTGTGTCACCATGTGTTGCTTTCAACTGTGTCACCATGTGCTGCTTTCAACTGTGTCACCATATGCTGCTTTCAACTGTGTCACCATGTGTTGCTTTCAACTGTCACCATGTGTTTCTTAAATATGCTACCATGTGCTGCATGTGTCATGCATTTCACGATCCACTTATTAGTTACCCCAAGTTGCAGCATTCATTAAAATGGAAACGATAATGCACATGACTCGAAGAAAAATCTGTGCGGGTCACTGTGTTACATGTGTGTATGTCACTGTGTTGCATGTATGTCACTGTGTAGCATGTATGTCACTTTGTTGCATGTGTGTATGTCACTGTGTTACATATACGTTACCAAACCTGCGTTACTTATTTCTGTGTTTATTTTTTCTCATTCACCCAATTCGTTGTGTGTGTTAATGGTGTACAATTCTGACAAGTTAAGGGGCTGACCACCTCATAACTACGTCAAGGGTAGTAGACTGATTTGCGTCTCTACTACTTCTGTTGCTTTCTCTGCACTCGACTGAAAAAACCTACTGTATAGGCCAAAGGTTTCAGAACAAAGTTACCTTTCAGTTGCAAATGAGTTATTTTTCATCTAATTCTTCAGTGGTAGTTACAAGAGTACAGTTACTGTAGGTAGCCTGTCTATCGTCAGCTTTAACGGGACTTATAAAGTTACGAGGTATGAATCGTACTTCGACCTGGGAAATCACTCATCTCTGGGTAGAAAAATATCCCCGATTGAGGCCTAAGAAAAAGCATAAACCACAAACACCAGCATAAATACAAACACAAACACAATCTTGAGGATAAAATATTAATCACTCAAAATCCCCACTGAATTGGTAGTATTTAAAAACACCCTTTGAAAATTTCCCAAAATCACTACAGACAGCTTTGTAGTTGCATGTCAGTGGTATACAGTACCGACAATATAAATTAGACACGAGTGCAACATATGGATATCTATTTTTTAGATGTTTCGCCACCAGTGGCTTCATTGATGATAGGTAAAAAATACACTAGTGGAACTAATGCGGCATTTTATTGTGGCAACGTTTCGCTCTGCTTGAAGAAGCTGTGTTAAGAAGTTACCAACAATACAGGGACACAGATGGTATTAATAGGTACACAGTAAGGTATGAAGCGTAGTATAATCTTTGTAGGTGGTGGTGGTGGTAGTAATAGTAGTAGTAGCAGTAGCATTAGTAGTAATAGTAGTAGCATTAGTAGTAATAGTAATAGTAGCAGCAGTAATAGTAGCAGCAATAGTAGTAGCAGTAGCATTAGTAGTAGTAATAGTAGCAATAGTAGTAATAGTAGCATTAGTATAGTAGTAATAGTAATAGTAATAGTAATAGTGGTAATAGTAGTAGTAATAGTAGTAATAGTAATATTAGTAATAGTAATAGTAG
Source organism: Cherax quadricarinatus (assembly GCF_038502225.1). Classification (NCBI taxonomy): domain Eukaryota; kingdom Metazoa; phylum Arthropoda; class Malacostraca; order Decapoda; family Parastacidae; genus Cherax; species Cherax quadricarinatus. The sequence goes on from NC_091382.1 coordinate 6,515,238, forward strand.
TAATAGTAATAGCAATAGCAGTACTAGTAGTAATAGTAGTAATAATAGTAATAGTAATAGTAATAATAGTGAAAGTCATAGTAGTAATAATAGTAATAGTAGTAATAGTAATAGTAGTAATAGTATTAATAGTAATAGTAGTAGTAATAGTATTAATAGTAATAGTAGTAGAATAGTAGTAGTAATAGTAATAGTAGTAGTAATAGTAGTAATAGTAGTAGTAATAGTAATAATAGTAATAATAGTAATAATAGTAGTAGTAATAGTAGTAGTAGTAATAGTAGTAGTAATAGTAGTAGTAATAGTAGTAGTAGTAATAGTAGTAGTAGTAATAGTAGTAGTAATAGTAGTAGTAATGGTAATAGTAGTAATAGAAGCAGTAGTAATAGTTATAGAAATAGCAGTAATAGTAATAATAATAGTAGTACAGGTTGCTAAGTTCTGAACCAACTCTGGCGCATGACCTACTTCCACTTGGGAATCTCGCCAACAAATAACAATGCCTTCACGTGCAGCACCTCGTCTGACTCCAGTATATAAGCACCAATCCTCCTGCCTGTGCTTCAGTTTCGACATTACCGCTCTCATCACCTGCTCCTAGGCAGAGGGACTGATTACCTCTGTTTTCTGTATATACTGTACATACTGCATGTACTGTAATGTTAAAGCGAAACATATATAAAATACAGATACTCACACGTTGAAAAATATTATGGCGTTCCAGGACCTTCTCATATATCGCTCTTTTGAGACTTGCCATTTCTGCTATACCAATATTAATCATAACCGCTAAACCAATAAGGGTCCTGCAGCACTGCTGGGACGGGTATGCTAAAGGAAGTGTAATCAACGTTGGTGTCATAAATCTTTAGCTGAGAAAAAGTCTGAGGGAGTCTGTGTCAAAGGTGGGTCGGGCTGCTTCCATAAACGCCTAACTAGCTTATTCCATTTCGTAATTTTTTTTACCAAGTTTTACCAAACGTTCCAGTGGTTCATTATGAGTTTTGGGCTTTATGTTCTCTCAGTGTAACTGTTTTTGTTCACCATTGTAAATGATACTAATTATATTTTACGTCGTGATCGTGTCTCCCCTGATACGTAGCTATTCGGCTGATTTCCTGAAGTGAGGATCAGTTTCTTCAAATACTTTCTTAACATCTCTAAGCTTCAGGACTAATATGGTGGTAAATCTTTGATTTTTCATGAGATAATTTGTTTGAATTAAAGCAGTCTTCACACCGGTTCGGAACACTGTTCATCCATACTGGTGCTAACACGGCACTGATGTTGCTACTGTACCGGTGTTGCCCCTGTAACATTTCAGCTATCACCAATTTTGTTCCATGAAAACACCAGAACCAATGATACACTTAATTTACAGAGTTCATTCAGTGTAACTATGAAATCTCATTAAGATTCCGTAAATATTACAAGTGTTATTTCAATTCAACAGCGTCTGGCTTTAGTTTGAAAACAATAACTTCAACTCTGTCGCCTGAGACCGGCCTCGTCACGTCAAAAAACTGCATTCCAATTTTCAGTATCAACTCCGTTTTGACTTTACCAAACATAATCCGCCGTGTTACGGTCATAGTGTTGATCTTCTATTACTGTGATCAAATTATGGATATTGTTGAATTTCTCTCACCATCTACAGAATTCGACAAAATCTGCGACCTATGTTTATCTAAAATATAAACATGTATATATTATATTAGATACTTTTAAAGGTGTGTGCGTGTGTTGGTAGACAGCAACCGCCCAGGGAGGTACTACCGTCCTGCCAAGTGAGTGTAAAACGAAAGCCTGTAATTGTTTTACATGATGGTAGGATTGCTGGTGTCCTTTTTTCTGTCTCATGAACATGCAAGATTTCAGGTACGTCTTGCTACTTCTGCTTACACTTAGGTCACACTACACATACATGTACAAGCATATGTATACACACCCCTCTGGGTTTTCTTCTATTTTCTTACTAGCTCTTGTTCTTGTTTATTTCCTCTTATCTCCATGGGGAAGTGGAACAGAATTCTTCCTCCGTAAGCTATGCGTGTTGTAAGAGGCGACTAAAATGCCAGGAGCAAGGGGCTAGTAACCCCTTCTCCTGTATATATTACTAAATGTGAAAGGAGAAACTTTTGTTTTTCCTTTTGGGCCACCCTGCCTTGGTGGGATACGGCCGATGTGTTGAAAGAAGAAGATTATATATATATATATATATATATATATATATATATATATATATATATATATATATATATATATGTATATATTAGTATATATTATAATACACACTCCTTATCCATTTAAAAATTATTATTGTTAAGACCATGAAATTAAAACCAGCATTTTTGTTAATAATAACGTTGGTCAACACAGTTTACTGCTCAACAAACACAAACTTCACATGATTAATGAAATTTAACTATCATGCACGCGTTGTAGTCGCGTTGAATTAAAAAGTAATTACATGTAATTACATAAACATTAACTTGTAGATACATGTAAAATAAAGAAGTATAATTTATCATATATATTCAAATGAGTAATTAAATCTCTCTCTCTCACACACACATACGACACTTACACATGACACACACACACACACACACACACACACACACACACACACACACATACGACACTTACACACGACACACGCACACGACACACACACACAACACACACACACACGGTTCGGGGAGAGTGACCTAGTAGCGATCAGTGAAGAGGCGGGACCAGGAGCTCGGACTCGACCCCCGCAACCTCAACTAGGTGAGTACAACTAGGTGAGTACACACACACATGCGACACTTACACATACACACACACGACACTTACACATGACACACACACACACACATACGACACTTACACATGACACACGCACACGACACACACGACACAAACACACACACCGCACATACACACGACACAGGCGCGCGCGCGCACACACACACACACACACACACACATACGACACACAACACACACGACACACAGACACACACACACACAGACACACACACACAGACACACACACACAGACACACACACACAGACACACACACAGACACACACACACAGACACACACACAGACACACACGACACAGACACACACGACACAGACACACACGACACAGACACACACGACACAGACACACACGACACAGACACACACGACACAGACACACACGACACACACACACGACACACACACACGACACACACACACGACACACACGACACACGACACACACCACACACACACGACACACACACACGACACACACACACGACACACACACACGACACACACACGACACATACACACACGACACACACACACACGACACACACACACGACACACACACACACGACACACACACACACGACACACACACGACACACACACACACGACACACACACACACGACACACACACACACGACACACACACACACGACACACACACACACGACACACACACACACGACACACACACACACGACACACACACACACGACACACACACACACGACACACACACACACGACACACACACACACGACACACACACACACGACACACACACACACGACACACACACACACGACACACACGACACACGACACACACACACACGACACACACACACACGACACACACACACACGACACACACACACACGACACACACACACACGACACACACACACACGACACACACACACACGACACACACACACACGACACACACACACACGACACACACACACACGACACACACACACACGACACACACACACGACACACACACACACGACACACACCTCTTGAAAAAATAAGCGATTGCACGAGCTGAACCCTAGCCAGTGCAACATCTTGAAACCTCAGACGAAAGAGGTGACTGGACACGGAATACAGCTTGATAAGCGATAAACTACAAATATCGTTAATAGAGAAGGATCTTGGAGTGAACATCATGCCCATCATATCGTCAGTGGTGAACATATTTCGAATATCACCTGCTGAGTATGCGAAGATAGCTTAGGGACGTGCGATTAAAATAATTAGTTTTTTTTTTTGTTCAATTTCAATGAAATTTATACTGTGATTTAAGCAACACTTGAAGCCTACACAGAGTTTTTGTAGTGACTTTTAGCCTTAAAGGAGAGATAGAAAAAATAAATTGTGCCCTATTCTATGGGGTATAAAACTCTCCCATATCTACAAAATTGGCAAGACTTACAATCCTCTAGTTGACATCAAATGAAAGATAAGGAATAGATAATCTTTTTACTAACTCCATTAGAGCGAAAATTAAAATAGATTGCATAATAAAAAAAATATTGAAATACATGTATATACTATCGGCTTGATAAAGCTCCTGGAGAGCGAAACGTTGCCACAATAAAATGTCACATTAGTTGCACTTGTGTCCTTTTACTTTACATATTGTCGGTAATTCTACCTACATTATTACAAGAACACATCGGTAAAAAATGTTGCAAATTCCCTGTACATGGTGGTAGAACCATCATTACACAATAACTTGTGCAAAAATCATGACGCTCCTATAAATACTTTTCACCAAAAATGGAAAATATCAATAACTTATTCCTGAGTAATACATATATTACGTTTTCTCTGAAACTCTACGGTGATGGCGCGCCACATTTCACTATGTTGTCCACCTTAACACATGTTGACAACCCACAGGTGTGTCCACCTTAACACATGTTGACAACTTACAGGTGACTGAGTTGTTGTCACTTCCTGCGCTTGAATGGAGTCCTCAGAGAAGTTGCAATGCAGTGTAATTAGAATGAAACAATAAAAAAATCGTAATTTTTGGATTAAAAAAAAAACACGAATTTCCATCATGTCTTTTTGATGAGATCGAGAACAAAATAATTACATTTTTGGAAAAACATACTTAGAAATATAATAGAAACAAGGTGATTACATGAACATGTTGCCAGAATTATTCATTATTTTTTAGTTAGAAAAGTTTTTCCCATAATTTTTCAATTTTCCTTTTTTATCACACCTAAAACATTTGCACCTCCTTAAGGTACACAGAGTCTTAGGCAAAGTAGACAGTGACAGATTTTTTGAAATGATGGAGATATAGACGAGGGGATTGTGGATGAACACTAAAGATGAGCCACAGAGATGTTAGGAAATACCGTATTTTCCGGCATATAAGGCGCACTTTTTTCCCCACACAAAAACCTTGGCAAAACCGTCAGTGCTTTATATGCGCAAGTTCAATGTCAAGGATAGACTCTGGGTTACACTTTAGCAGTTGTTCATTAACGTTACCTTGCAACTGCTTGGAAACATTGTGCGCCTTATATGCCGGAAAATACGGCACTTTTTCAGCTTAAGGGTAGTAAATAAATGGAATGAGCTAGATGAGACGGTAGAGACAAAGTGGACACACAGTTTCAAGAGTAGGTATTTTAATGCTGACGAGTCAAAAATGCAATGCCGATGAGTGTAATTTATGGGGCAGGGCCGAGGGCTAACACTTGACACTAGCAAACATAACTGAGTACACACAACAGTCTGGGAAGGGAAATAAACGCTAGTGCAACAGATTGGAATCCTTTCTGATTAAACGTCTCGCCTACACAGTAGGCTTCTTCAGTCAAATGCAGAAGTAGTAGGTGTAGTAGTGAAATGAAGACTGTAATCAGTCCCTCAGCCTTGGAGATATAACATTGAGATGGTCAAACCTTCAGCCTGGAGAAGAGTTCATCTCCGTGGAGCTGAATCTTCTCCAAGCTAAGGGACTGATTACATCTTCATTTTACTACACCTACTGCTTCTCTATTTGACTGAAGATGCCTACTATATAGGCGAATAATTTCACCAATAAAGATCCCCAATTGTTTTACGTGTACGTGTGTCTTGTCAACTTGTCGGTATTTGATACTAATTTCAACAAACGCTGGTAACACTTCAGAGCTTCAGAAAACAGGTCAAGTGTCTCCTGACGCGGGTCTTACTCATATGATCCGTCGTTGGAGCTTTTGGTCACCTGACCGAGGCCTTCAGCTGGCTTACCGGCCCACCCCTTTAAAAATTAGGTTTTTAAGTTCATTGCTAGCTAAACACCAACTAAATTTTGAAGGCTTCCACATGTCACGATCTGCCATATAAGGGCCCATTTTTGCAACAAGTTTCGAGCATATTTTTGCAAGTTTAAAACTTTTTATTTTGTATTTTTTTTTTTGGGGGGGGGGATATACATATTAATCTGTTAGTTTCCCACTTTGTTAATCGATTTTCTCCTGTCTCACCATTAAAATTGTCGCTAGTAATTAGGAGGCCACAATCATGCTTGTATCTCTAAAAAATCAACATTTCCATCAACTTTTAACATAAAACCTTTCCCTTTAGTTAATGCAAAATGAAAAAAATCCCTTAAAACTCAACTCAAAACTGAAAAAAATCCCATTCACTCGGGAGAAAATGTAAATTTCAACACAGCTCAACGGAAAGGATAAAACTCCCTGCAACTCTCAACAGAAAATGTAAAAATCCCCCCCATCACTCGGCAGAAAACGAGGTGCTCAGTTAATCACCCAACAGAACACGGTCTAGCACCTCTCAAGTGGAAGGAGGCAGAGTTTCTGCGAGTTGAAATTCCAATTCCAATTTTTCACCTGTGTTAACGAGTCAGCAGTCAGAGCACGCCACCCCTGACGCAACTCCACTCTCGACTTTGTGGGGAAATTAATACACACTGCGAGGTAAATGGCGAGACTTAGCTGTCACGCAGTGACGAAACGGGGGGGAAGGGCGGTCGAAAGGATGCTCTTGTAGCCAAGAAAGAGAGATGTTGGAAAACAAGCTTCGTGCCGGCATTTCAAGACTATTAATGGCATTCGTAGTTTGTATGATTTGTCCGCTTTAGAAATGTGTCAATTTTCATTATTTCCAATTTTTATTCCATTTTTTATGTGATTAAGAAAATTCGAAGTCAATTGGGAATATTTATGTGAAACCATAAACCATATCCTCATGACCAGTCGACACGTTTCGCCTGCTAAACACGTTTCTTCAGTCAAATAAAGAGGTGACCTAGATATTGAGGCAGAAGTGGCAAGGTGAAAATGAATCACATATTTAACTTCGCACAAGTTTGATCTCCAATATTTAACCACCTTTGTATTCCACGAAGCCTGCTGAGCAGGCGAAAAGTGTTGACAATAATGGTACCCAACTGTTGCACACTTGACTTACTCAAGACAAAGTTCTCTGTAGAGGTTCACTAAGTTATCATGAAGCTTTATACAGATCGAAACGTAGCTTGACACAAATCGAAACGTAAGTTTATTCAGATCGAAACTTAGCTTCGACAAATAGTTGTTCTCCATCGTGGCTCTGCCTTCACTATTAACATTACGAATTTTCCCTTCATATATAAAAATACAATATAATGGGATCCTCCTTCAGACAACGTTCCGCACCCCCCCCCCTCAAAGCCCTTTAATTAATTCAGAAATACACATATAACCCGCACAGTACCGTCACTGTTCCAGTCACAGTACTATGTATTTTTATTCTACACATAGGTCAAGTTGTTACCAGTAAAGAATTTATTTCCGTAATTTAATTTTTTGGTCAGGTTTCCCGTTAATTAGGGTGTTTATATTATAATGAATAATAATAACAATATATATATATATATATATATATTATTTATATTATTATATATATAATATATATATATTATTTATATTATTATATATATAATATATATATATATCGTGCCGAATAGGTAAAACTGATGAACTAGCTAGAACTCATTTAAAGTCCTTTCTAAAAGTTTTCTCTTGTGCGTTTAAAGATACATTTTTCCATTTATGTTAATGTATAAATTAATAATTTTGTGCCCAAAGAACCTTAGAAAACTTACCTAATTATTCTAACAAGCGCAGAAACCCAGGACGTTGATTGATTTGTAAATTTCGACCCATTCTGGGATCATCTTCAATGGAAGAGAATTGTCAAGTGATCATAACGCTATATATTTAAGCGAAGGGAGAGGAGCAGGGACAGAAGAAGAGAGAAGCAGAAAGAGAGAAGCAGAGAGAAAGAGAAGCAGAGAGAGAAGCAGAGAGAAAGCAGAGAGAGAAAGCAGAGAGAGAAAGCAGAGAGAGAAAGCAGAGAGAGAAAGCAGAGAGAGAAGCAGAGAGAGAAGCAGAGAGAGAAGCAGAGAGAGAAGCAGAGAGAGAGAGAGAGAGAGAGAGAGAGCAGAGAGAGAGAGAGAGAGAGAAGAGAGAGAGAGAGAGAGAGAGAGACCTAGAGAGAGAGAGAGAGAGAGAGAGAGAGAGAGAGAGAAGCAGAGAGAGAGAGAGAGAGAGAGAGAGAGAAGCAGAGAGAGAATTCTGTCATCGCTAAGGTCCCACAGACTGGCAGAGTTCAAAACACTACCTTTGGGAATTCTAACACAATTCCTCTGACCACCACAGAGGGAACAAATCCTCTTCCCAGCAACGTGGGAAGCCTTGGATCTGTTAATTCTCCTACACCTGACATCTCTGCTTCAGCCACTGCCAGTCTACTTGACAGTGCACATACCATCTCTGATCCTACACCTGTCAGCACACCTGCCGATACTATTCTAGAATCTGGTAGTAGTGTTTCGACAGCAAGTTCTGAGCCAGGAGTTTCTCCACCAGAGAACGGTGCAGTTAGTGATCAGGGAACTATCACTGCACCTGATCACCTACTGCGCCGAAGTACGAACAGCAGGGACACATCTGTCAGAACTGGTAGAGGGCGGGGTAGAGGACGTGGAGGAGGACGTGGAGGAGGACGTGGAGGAGGAAGACATCTACAGCCGTCTCACCCTCCACTAACACAGTTCCAGCGGCAGAATCTGAGGACAAATCTGCGAAACACAGGAGGTGCAACAAATCCTAGTCCACCCTCCCAGGCACCTAGGCTGTGCTCTCGCTGTCACCGGAAGGGGCACTCTGCCAACAACTGCCTGCGAGATACCAGGTGTAACTACTGCTACAAGAAAGGACATAAGGAGGACCAGTGTCGGAAGAAAAAGGAACTTGACAGACAGGGCCACCTGTTTAGAGACCTGTTCTCAGAACAAACCAGCAGGATCTCTGAATTGGTAAACACTCTCACACGTCACCCACTTAGCTACTCCTATCCCAGCCCAGCAGGTGGGATTGGGCCTTATACAAGACCACAGACCACATCCCTGCAGCTGCCTCAGTACCCTACCTCTCTCAAGGGCAGGCACCTTACATTCCCTACACACCCACCACCTCAAGCTGACCACTTCATCATGAGGAGCCAGTCTATCAGCATCCTGTCGGCCAACATTAGAGGTTTCATTACTAATGTTGGAGAGCTCACACATAGCTTTGTGAATACTCGACGTCCAGACATGATAGCTGTTGTTGAAACATTTTTGGATGACAGGACTCCAGAAAATTTTGCAAGAATTGCTGGCTACACCTCATGGATGAGAAGAGACAGGCAAGGGCAAGGAGGTGGTGTTGCTGTGTCTTCTCTAAAAGTGTTCATGCCCAGCACATAGATGTTGCCACCCCTACACATCTTGAAATGATGTTCTTCAAGCTCTGTATAAACACTAGTACCTCTGTACTAGCATGTGCAATGTACAGACCTCAGTGGCAACATGCAGACCCTATCAACTTCCTAATGGAAAATATTGACTCCTTCTGCTACAACACAACTGTCAACATATTATAATTGTTGGTGACCTCAACCAGCACCTTATACAGAGGGACTTTGATGACCTTCTTGCAGTGTTTGACATGAGAAACTTTGTTGATTTCCCTACTCATATCTCTGGCTCCTCCCTTGACCCAGTAGTGAGTGATCTGGCAGAAGGCATAGTCCACTTGTCAACCCCTCGGCTACGTTGGGTCGTCTGACCACAAGGCTGTTTTTACCACACTTAAGATCCCAACAGAACGAGGTGAGGAGTCCACACGCACAACCTGGCTTTGGGAAAGAGGTAATTGACCAGCCCTTTGCTCTGAGCTCGCCACCACCGATTGGAATGCTCTTCTCCAAGGGGATGTTGACAACCAAATGAAATCCTTCACTGGACACATCCTTAATCTTCAACAAGAACACATCCCTCACCGGCAATGTGAGACAAAGCCTACAGATCAGCCTTGGTTTGGGTTACGTTGTAGAAAGAGTGCTGCTAAGTACAAGGCATGGCTAAGATACAAGAGACATCCTACCACCTATAACAGGAACTTGCACAGGCAAGCCTGTAGGCATACGAGTGAAGTTCAGAAGTGGGCCATCGCTAAATGGGAGGTGGACACAAAAAGAAAGTTAGCATCAGGTAGAGTAGGCTCCAAAACCTGGTGGTCCCTGGTCAAGGACAGACAAGGTTATCTGCCTGATGAACTAATTCCACCTCAAAATCGACAGGATGGGACCACCTCTACTAGTAGTCAAGAGAAGGCGGACCTCTTTGCTGAACACTTTGCTACCAAAATGCAAGTTCCTGATCCAGCAAGGGACCCTCCTTGGCTAGCTGCAAGAACTGTGTCAAAACTGTCAGTGGTGACAATAAGGCAGGAGGAAGTGCATTTCCTTCTTAAATCACTTGACCAGGAAAAGGCTGTGGCCCAGACAGGTTGAGCCCAAGATTGTTGAGAAGATGTGCAGACGAGCTAGCAGCACCTCTAACTCGCATCTTTCAGCACTGCCTAGTACAGTGCAAATGGCCCTCCCCATGGAAAGAGGCAAATGTAGTCCCTGTTCACAAAAAGAAGAGCAGAGCAGAAATCAGCAACTACAGACCAGTGTCACTCCTGTCAATCACTGGTAAGATCCTTGAGACAATAATCTCAAGACAAATGACAGATTTTTTTGACTACCACTCACTACTTTGTGATCGTTAATATGGCTTCAGGAAAGGTTACTCTGCTGCTGATCTGTTGTTAAACCTCTCCACTAAGTGGCACCAGTCACTGGATGAATCCAAAGTCAGCTGTGTGGTAGCACTGGACATTGCTGGCGCTTTCGACCAGGGTGTGGCACCAGGGCCTCTTAGCAAAACTTCAAGCACTGGGAATTGCAGGCTCTACGCTATGTCTCCTCAGTGATTACCTTCATGGTAGATCTCTAAGTGTAGTCCTCAATGGAACGGAATCAGCAAGGCATCCTATTGGGGCAAGCGTTCCACAAGGAAGTGTGCTGGGTCCACTGTTATGGAATGTCTACTTCAACGACCTTCTTCATCTCATCCCAGAATCACATGCATATGCAGACGACTGTACACTGACATTCACTTATCCAAGAGAAGAAATGCCAGCTGCTCTAAGCTACATCAATCACCAGCTGAGAGCTATATCAGCTTGGGGAAATAGATGGCAAGTAACATTTGCACCCTGAGAAAACGCAAATGATGATCGTCTCTAGGCACCATGATGGTAATGCTGGTGCAGTAGTAAGATGAATGGGACGATGTTGGCACCTGGAGAAGAAGTTGATATCCTTGCGGTGAAATTTGACTCCAAACTAACCATGGAAGAACCATGTTGTAAATCTTGCAAACAAGGCAGCCAGGAAGCTTACAGCACTTCGCCGTATCTCGCATCTGCTTGACAGTAGGGGTTGCAAGATCCTGTACGAAGCACAAGTACGCTCACACCTTGAGTATGCTCCACTTTCTTCGTTTGCCTGCCCCCTCTCATCTGCGACTGCTTGACAGAGTAGAGAACAGAGCAAGACGTCTCATCTCTCGCCTGGACCCATCCTGGATAGATCTGTCATTTCAGCAGAGCCTTCAACATAGGAGGGATGTGGGTGGCCTTACTGTTATGTACAAGGCCAATATTGTCAAAATACCACACTTGGATCCACTTCGAGGACAGCGTGAAACAAGCTTTTATGCCACAAGACGGGCAGAAAGCAGCAACTTCACTCTGGCTGTACCCTTCTCCAGAACATCACTCCATCTGAGATCATACATACCCAGGATGACTCGAGTATGGAACACATTCGTACAGCATAATGATGTCAACGAGATAACGTCAGTTGATCAAATGAAAATGCTGGCCCACAGATGGCTCCAACTTCATCCTGTTCCCTACTTGTATGTCTCATAACAATAAAAATGCTTTCAAATGAGCTGATGTAGGTAATAGCTCTCAGCTTGCCAATAAAGTTAGGAATCCTTAACCTGTAAATAGCTGCCAATAAAGCTAGGGATCCTTAACCTTGTCAAACCCTGTGTAGAGAGAGCAGAGAGAGAGAGAGAGAGAGAGCAGAGAGAGAGAGAGAGAGAGAGAGAGAGAGAGAGCAGAGAGAGAGAGAGAGCAGAGAGAGAGAGAGAGAGAAGCAGAGAGAGAGAAGCAGAGAGAGAGCAGAGAGAGAGAGAGAGCAGAGAGAGAGAAGAAGCAGAGAGAGAGAGAAGCAGAGAGAGCAGAGAGAGAAGCAGAGAGAGAAGCAGAGAGAGCAGAGAGAGAGAGCAGAGAGAGAGAGAGCAGAGAGAGAGAAGCAGAGAGAGAGAGAGAGAGAGAGAGAGCAGAGAGAGAAGCAGAGAGAGAGAGCAGAGAGAGAGCAGAGAGAGCAGAGAGAGAAAGCAGAGAGCAGAGAGAGAGAAGCGAGAGAGAGAGAGCAGAGAGAAGCAGAGAGAGAAGAGAGCAGAGAGAAGCAGAGAGAGAGCAGAGCAGAGAAGCAGAGAGAGAGAGAAGAGAGAGAAAGCTTCTCTTTTTTTTTTTTTTTTTTTTTTTTTTTTTTTTTTTTTTTTTTTTTTTTTACTCAAGGTTTGACAAGGTTAAGGATCCCTAGCTTTATTGTCAAGCTATTTACAGGTTAAGGATTCCTAACTTTATTGGCAAGCTAAGAACTGTTACCTACATCAGCTCATTTGAAAGCATTTTTATTGTTATGAGACATACAAGTAGGCAACAGGGTGAAGCTGGAGCCATCTGTGGGCCAGCATTTTCATTTGATCAACTGACTTTATCTCGTTGACATCACATTCGTACAGCATAATGATGTCAACGAGATAAAGTCAGTTGATCGAATGAAAATGCTGGCCCACAGATGGCCCTCCACTTCATCCTGTTTCCTACTTGTATGTCTCATAACAATAAAAATGCTTTCAAATGAGCTGATGTAGGTAACAGCTCTCAGCTTGCCAATAAAGTTAGGAATCCTTAACCTGTAAATAGCTTGTCAATAAGCTAGGGATCCTTAACCTTGTCAAACCCTGTAAAAAAAGAAGAAAAAGATAGATAAAGAGAGATAAAGAGAAGAGAAGCAGAGAGAGAAAGAGAAGCAGAGAGAGAGAAAGAGAGAAGCAGAGAAAGAGAGAAGCAGAGAAAGAGAGAAGCAGAGAGAGAGAAGCAGAGAGAGAGAGAAAGAGAGAAGCAGAGAGAGAGAGAGAGAGAGAGAGAGAGAGAGAAGCAGAGAAAGAGAGAAGCAGAGAAAGAGAGAAGCAGAGAAAGAGAGAAGCAGAGAAAGAGAGAAGCAGAGAAAGAGAGAGAGAGAGAGAGAGAGAAGCAGAGAGAGAAGCAGAGAGAGAGAAGCAGAGAGAGAGAAGCAGAGAGAGAGAAGCAGAGAGAAGCAGAGAGAAGCAGAGAGAAGCAGAGAGAAGCAGAGAGAAGCAGAGAGAAGCAGAGAGAAGCAGAGAGAAGCAGAGAAGCAGAGAGAAGCAGAGAAGCAGAGAGAAGCAGAGAAGCAGAGAGAGAGAGAGAGAGAGAGAGAGAGAGAGAGAGAGAGAGAGAGAGAGAGAGAGAGAGAGAGAGAGAGAGAGAGAGAGAGAGAGAGAGAGAGAAGCAGAGAGAGAGAAGCAGAGAGAGAGAAGGAGAAGCAGAGAGAGAGAGAGGAGAGAGAAGCAGAGAGAGAAGCAGAGAGAGAGACCGACAGAAGGAGAGGAAGAAAGGAATGGGATGGGAGAAAAGACGAAAGAAGCGAGGAGAGAGGATGAAAAGAACAAAAATTGGGAGTAAGAGAGAGAGAGAGGGGGGGGGGAGAAGCCAGAAGAGAGAAGCGTGAGGGATGAAAGGATGCGAAAGACAAAGAAAAAACAGGAGGGAGATAAAATGCACCATAAAGGACACCACATCTAAAGGGAAGGACAAGACGAGAGGAGCGGAGAATCAGAGATTGCATAGAAAGGATGCTTCCCCAGAAAGAACACCAACTTGTATGTAAATACGGAATTGCGAGGTAAGAGGCCTGTACACAGAGGTGAGGCCAGAGCGAGTGAAATCGGATTCTTCTCTGAAATCAATAAACGATGTTTGCTAGAGCCAGGTTCAAATAAATAATTGTATTATCTAGATATGTATTGATCACTGCATAATTCTTGTACCCCTAGTCTGTTCATCTCCAATGTATCTGCAGATTGGCCTGCTATGGTCTTGTACGTCGTACATCTGAGGGGAAATATGGCAAGAAATGAAGGAATTAAAATCACCAAGAGAAGCCTTGCAACAGCTGGATATACAGCAATAAGAGAGCCGCCCCAACTATGCAGATCTAACGGCAGCTAAAACCGACCTAATGGAATTCCCTTGCAAGCCTGGACTGACGGGAAAGCAGGTGATGTGGTACTATATAAACACTTGCACACTGCAGGAGATGCAACTGCCAGAGGAAGTCCCAGAAGAAGACTAGAAACTACAATAAACAGGTTCGTTACTATAGATGCACAGAAGTCTCAGCTCATAGGAAAATGTTTTGCGTCCACGGAATCACTGTATTTCGCTGGACTTTACTTATCCACCCATATTTCTCACTCCAGTACGTTAAGGTGTTACGTTGATCTACGTACAAGCCCATCAAGTATGACTCACGAAATCGTGATGACACGATTGCAAACAAACCATACCACTGGCGGGATTTGAACCCGCGGTCAGAGAGTCTCAAAACTCCAAACTTCTAGCTGGTCCAGTGGCTAACGCGACGGTCTGGAGTTTTGAGAGACTCTGACCGCGGATTCAAATCCCGCTCGTGGTATAGCCCATCAAGTATCTTCAGTGTATATATCATCAAGAACGGAAAACATGCTGCTCTGGGATCCTTGGAGAATATACAATGAAAAAAGGAGAAAGGAAGAAAGAAAAAAAAGGTGAAAAAGTCGGAGAGAGAAACAAGAAAGATCAGAATAAATTAAATGTCTGTCTTTATTAAAAAAAGAATAAGTTGTCTTTGACAGGTTTATTATTGTTTGATTAAAATATTTTAATAATTATGCGTATTATTAAAATGCCAAATATGCCAATTCTATTTTTTTACCAACGTGACCTGATAATGGTCCAGGAAGGTCCGAAACGTCGTTATAAGGCTTTCCTCGTCAGCATAAACTTTTAATAAATTGTTCCAGCCAAGTTAAGGTGATTTTTCATCCCTTTTAGATGCTGTTCTTATTTCACAAAAAATATTCCAATCATCCACCCGCTAATACATAAAAAATAATGCATTGAAGGCTCTGAAAAATTATCATGCATAGTGTAAATTATCATGCATAGTGTAAATTATCATGCATAGTGCATATCATGCATAGTGCATATCATGCATAGTGTAAATTATCATGCATAGTGTAAATTATCATGCATAGTGCAAATCATGCATAGTGTAAATGATGCATAGTGCATATCATGCATAGTGCATATAATGCATAGTGTAAATTATCATGCATAGTGTAAATGATCATGCATAGTGCATATCATGCATAGTGTAAATGATCATGCATAGTGCATATCATGCATAGTGTAATTTATCATGGATAGTGCATATCATGCATAGTGCATATAGTGCATAGTGTAAATGATCATGCATAGTGCATATCATGCATAGTGCATATCATGCATAGTGTAAATCATGCATAGTGCATATCATGCATAGTGTAAATCATGCATAGTGTAAATTATCATGCAGAGTGCATATGCATAGTGTAATTTATCATGCATAGTGTAAATTATCATGCACAGTGCATATCATGCATAGTGTAAATTATCATACACAGTGCATATCATGCATAGTGTAAATATCATGCATAGCGTAAATTACCTATGATACAAACAAATGCCGAAGTGGCATATATCCATTAGGGTCACTTGGCCGCCATCTGTGACCCCAGTTAACTTAAACAGGTGTGTGCGTGTGTGTGTGTGTGTGTCTGTGTGTGTGTGTGTGTACTCACCTATTTGTACTCACCTATTTGTGGTTGCAGGGGTCGAGTCCTAGCTCCTGGCCCCGCCTCTTCACCGGTTGCTACTAGGCCATCTCTCTCCCCGCTCCATGAGCTTTATCAAACCTCGTCTTAAAACTGTGTATGGTTCCTGCCTCCACTACGTCATTTTCTAGGCTATTCCACTGCCTTACAACTCTATGACTGAAGAAATACTTCCTACTATCTCTCTGACTCATTTGTGTCTTCAACTTCCAATTGTGGCCTCTTGTTTCTGTGTCCCCTCCCTGGAACATCCTGTCCTTGTCCACCTTGTCTATTCCACGCAGTATTTTATATGTCGTTATCATGTCTCCCCTGACCCTCCTGTCCTCCAGTGTCGTCAGGCCGATTTCCCTTAATCTTTCTTCATAGGACATTCCCCTTAGCTCTGTGTGTGTGTGTGTGTCTGTGTGTGTGTGTGTCTGTGTGTGTGTGTGTGTGTCTGTGTGTGTGTGTGTGTGTGTGTGTGTGTGTGTGTGTGTGTGTGTGTGTCTGTGTGTGTGTGTGTGTGTGTGTGTGTGTGTGTCTGTGTGTGTGTGTGTGTGTGTGTGTGTGTGTGTGTGTGTGTGTGTGTGTCTGTGTCTGTGTCTGTGTGTGTGTGTGTGTCTGTGTGTGTGTGTGTGTGTATGTGTGTGTGTGTGTGTGTGTGTGTACTCACCTAATTGTACTCACCTAATTGTGGTTGCAGGGGTCGAGACTCAGCTCCTGGCCCCGCCTCTTCACTGATCGCTACTGGATCCTCTCTCTCTCTGCTTCCTGAGCTTTGTCATACCTCTTCTTAAAACTATGTATGGTTCCTGCCTCCACTACTTCACTTGCTAGGCTATTCCACTTGCTGACAACTCTATGACTGAAGAAATACTTCCTTGTGTGTGTGTGTGTGTGTGTGTGTGTGTGTGTGTGTGTGTGTGTGTGTGTGTGTGTGTGTGTGTGCGTGCGTGCGTGTGTGTGTGTGAGAGAGACGACGCCTGCTTATGTTAATACTAATAATAATAATAATAGTAATAATTTTATTTCAGAATGATACAATGTACAGAGATGGGTAACATTCAGTTGTGATTGCAGAAAATGTATAGGTATGCAAACCGTATCTATGACCCGCCTAGGGACACACTTGTCCTGTTTCCTGACAAACGTAACGTAACGTAACCTAACCTATCCTTTCAGATGCCCTTGGGCGAGTCTGCGCTTATTTCAGATGCCCTTGGGCGAGTCTGTACTTATTTCAGATGCCCTTGGGCGAGTCTGTACTTATTTCAGATGCCCTTGGGCGAGTCTGCACTTTTTTCAGATGCCCTTGGGCGAGTCTGCGCTTATTTCAGATGCCCTTGGGCGAGTCTGAACTTATTTCAAATGCCCTTGGGCGAGTCTGCACTTATTTCAGATGCCCTTGGGCGAGTCTGCGCTTATTTCAGATGCGCTTGGGCGAGTCTGCGCTTATTTCAGATGCCCTTGGGCGAGTCTGCGCTTATTTCAGATGCCCTTGGGCGAGTCTGCGCTTATTTCAGATGCGCTTGTGCGCATCTAAAGCTCACACAACAATGATTCCAGCTCTCAAAAAAGAAAAAAAAATAGGTAAACAGCCACATTATAATCCCAGCCTTATATTATTCCATCAAAATGAGTTTTAAAAAGAATTTGGAAGAGGTGGAGAAAATATAGATCCGCTCAGACAAAAGGAGTCATGAGAATTAATTAAAAAAAACAGGTCATGAGAGATTCTGTGTTGTGCTGCTGCAGAAAGAAGGGGAAAGAAAAGGGGGAGGAGAGAGGGAAGGGAGGAGAAAGGGAAAGAAGGAAGGGGGGAAGAGGGGGAAGAAGAGGGAGGAGGAAGAGGGGAAAAAGAGGAAATAGAGGGGAAGAACAGACAAGGAGAGGGGTCGGAAGGGGAAATGAAGGGAGGACGGAGGAGGAAGAGAGAGATGGGAAAAAAGAATAAATGTTAAAGATGGGAAAAGAAATAACGGAAGAAAGGAAAATAGGGAGAAACCATTTCTCTGATTCTGAAAAAAAAATCCAGGATATAAAATAAAGCATAGAAGAGAAATAAAGAGAAGAAACGAGACAGCAAAGAAAAGCAGGAAAAAAAGAGATGGAAAGGAAAAGAAAGTGAGATTAAGAATATCAAGAAGCAGTAACAGACTGGAGAGCCGAGGGATATAAAGAGAAATAGGAGAGAAGGAAAAAAAGAGAAGGAAAGATAAGTGGGAGGAAAGAAGTGAAAGAATATTAGAGATGTAAAGGAAATTAGTAGCAAGACGGGAGTAAGAGAAAGTAAAGGGGAGAAAGTGAAAGTGAGGAGGAAGTGAAAGCGAGGAGAAAGTGAAAATTTAAAATAATTGAAAGTGAAGAGAAAGTTGAAAGGAGAAAGTGAAGAGAAAGTTGAAAGGAGAAAGTGAAGAGAAAGTTGAAAGGAGAAAGTGAAAGTAGAAAGTGAAGAAAGAGAAAGGGGAAAAAGTGAAAGTGAGGAGAAAGTGAAAAGAGAAGGTGAGGAGAATTTAGAGAAAGTGAAATGAAGAAATTACAATTATATTCTTGGGAAAGTGCGAAACCCGTACGGGTTTAGCACTTTCCCCACAAGGTAATCAGATCTGATCTGACTTAGAGAGAGATTAGCTCCAGTTCTCTGGATCAAGAACCCTTCTTTATCATCCACGAAAACCAAGTGAACACATGTCCTATATAAAACTCACTGAATTTAGATAACTGAACTCCCCCCCCCTTTTTCCCCCACATCTCCACCCAGGATTCAACTCGGATTCTTCGGTTGTGACTCGGAGGCGCTACCACCGAGGCACTAACTTGCCAATTTATTTTCTAAATTATGTTTTCCAGGAGACACTGTTTTGAATTTTAGGATTTTCAATTGACCTCAGGTTAACTGTTTGATGGTCCCAAAAACAGGTAAACAGAAGATTGCAGGAATGTTGACTATAATTCAAGTAAGCTATTGCTGCTACTGTTACTACTACTAGTTCTACCGCAACTGTTACTACAAGTATTATTACTACTATTACTACAAGTATTACTACTACTACTAGTACTACTACTACTACTAGTACTACTACTACTACTATTACTACTATTAATAAAAAAAAAGGCACAATACCGTGACTGGAATGATACACAAATAACCCGCACATAGGAGAGAGGAGCTTACGAAGACGTTTCGGTCCGGTTTGGACCATTTACAAAGTCTCACAGCTCACGAGATATAGGTATAATGTTCGTCAGGAAACAGGACAAGTGTTTCCTGAAGCAAGTCTTGGTAGCTGGAGCTTCTGTTCATCTGACCGAAGACTTTCACGAACACAGAAGAGTGAGGGACCCAGTATATATATATATGGTCCTGTCCTTGTCACCCTCACCTATATATATACTGGCTCCCTCACTCTTTTGTGTTAGTGTGACTTTGTAAATGATCCAGGTCGGACTATTTACAAAGTCGTAAGCTTCTATGTGCAGATAACATTCACTTTTAATTCCTTTAGATGAAACGGAATTGGCTAACTCGTTAGGCTACTCGCATCCGGACAAATATTTGCGAGTACTTGAAGGTAATGTTATGGTCGTGATGTCTGATAAACAGAAGACAGTCAATAGAATCTCTTACACCAAAGAATGCAATTGGCTAAATGTCAAGAGCTTAAATAAGCTTTTGGAACCTCTAAAATGTTAATAGAATCTCCTACACTAAAGAATACTATTAGTTAAATGTCACGAGAGCTTAAATAAGCTTTTATAACCCATGAAATAACTTGAAACAAGTGAAACAGATGTGCAGTAAAAATGGACATTGCTTCAACCAGACTACAGCAAGTACTAAAACAAGGACAGCTGTAAACCCGATATATGTATCAGCCTTCACGGACGTCAGTGAAACCAGTTAGGGAGACCCCAGTGAAAGTGGTCTAGAAATATACAAAGAATAACAATCTTGAGTGGCAGCCTTAGAGGCAGCAGTGAGACTTAGAGTATGCGAAGTCAGTCAGTATACAACGAATTAACTTCGGAAACTTCAGCAACTTGAAAAAGTAGGAGAGACAAGTCTAAAGCCAAACTGAAAGCCTCAGGAATTGGAGAAATGCTGATTGTTACCTTACAATGTGTGAAAATCCTCGTTTAGGATACGAACAAAAGTGAAATTGGGTGAAAAAATAGAATTTTGCACCAAGAACGAACGGCGAGAAACTAGTGATTGATGATGCAAAGTCAGTGACAGCTCCCCAGCATCCACCAGACTTGAAATTGTGTAGAAATGGGATGTCTTCCCCGACTGGCCATGATACACTGAATGAAAGATGGACAAGCAAGCATCGTTCCTCCATGACATCTCAGCTAAGGTCTTCCAGAAAAGCGTACATGCCAGTGCTATCATTCTATATATATTCTATATATGAGAGTCAGGTGGAGAATGTTGTGTAGGTTGAATTAGAGATGAACCAGCACGGGACGGGCGAGTAAGTAGTGTAGGATAACGATGAAGTGTCCTAGCATGCGAGTCACAACAGTAGATAAACACACGTGTATAAATTAGGTGAATGGTGGCAGGTGTAGTGAAACAAGTCCCTACGTCTCACACAGCGCAAGAGTCGAATCTGGTCTTTTAATTTTTGCGGCAAGTGCTCTGTGCTAGACGTGAGCTTTGGTTTACTTTCTGCTACGCTGGAGTCTATTTGGGGCAGATTTACTAAACGTTCATCACCGTTGTTCATGTACTCTGGCAGCTGAAGCACTTAGAGAAAAAATTACAGGACACTAATTTGTTTCTCTCGAAAGAACGACAAAGAAAGATAAATAAGAATTGGACTTTACGAAAGCCCAACCACGAGAAAAGGAAGGAGGTAGAAGGAAGGGACAGAAAAAAATGAATCCTTGTCAGCTCCCAGATGGTCTTGAGGACTCCTGGAGGAGCGTCAGATCACTGGAAGACTGTTGAAGGAGGTGCAGTAAACTCCTGCGGGTGCCATTAAAGCATCACATTACCGGGTTAAAAGCGCTTCTCCACTTCTCTCTTCAACTAATAATGGCTGTCATCAAGGCTCCTGCGAGGGGAATAAAAACACCAGTTTTACTCAAGTTAACACAGGTAGTTGCTGCTTTATTGTCTTCTCTAAAGAATAGGCAGTGTTTTGTTTGGCAGCAGGAACGACATCTCTGCTGGTATGTAGTAATTTCTGCTTTTACCACTGTAATAATATACAGTACCGAGAACTGGTTAATACATGTGCATCACTTGGGGATCTTTATTGCTAGAAGGTTTAGCCAGCACAGGAGACTTCAGTTGAATACAAAGTTGATTTCTCACTGGATATAGTGGAAAAGCAGGACGAATTATTTTAAGGAGTTTAATTACATAGTTTTGATTGAAGGTGTTCAATCTCTTAGCCTAAGGGATTGAACATCTATCAACTGGGGCTAAGGAATTGAACACCTGTACATGAATGGTGTACAATACCGAGATGATGAAAAATTACACACATGTGCAACATCTGGGTATCTTTATTGACGTTTCGCTTTACCAATACAAAGTCATAGTGTGAAGACTGTAGAACTATTTACAAAAGTCGAGGTAATCAATCCCTCAGTCTTTTGTACCTAGCTCTCAGTTTCCACATTATGTTCTTGTATTGGAGAAATGTCTACAAATAACACCTAGAAGATATACACATGTACACTTCAACAAAACATCTGTCAACGTCTCAAGGCTAAGCAACTGAGCACCTTAAAATTACATTTCCCCTTCTTACTTTGCAGTTTAAAGCATCCTCTGTTGCCCAGGTGTTGCAAAATACTGGACCCGTTTGGTTATTATGAGTTAAGAACATATTCTGGCTGGGTTTGTCATTTTTAAATTTTCGCTATAATCAGTCGACTACTGTGATCATTTCACTTCATTATTACCGTAAATCAGTCACAAAACACGTACATGAGAATGTAGGAGAGAGGGAGAATATTTCCCAGTAAAAGTAGGCCTTAGACAGGGACGTGTAATGTCACCAGGGTTGTTTAATATATTTATAGATGGGGTAGTAAAAGAAGTGAATGCGAGGGTGTTGGCAAGAGATGTGGGATTAAAAGATAAAGAATCTAACACAAAGTGAGAGTTGTCACAGTTGCTCTTTGCTGATGACACTGTGCTTTTGAGAGATTCTGAAGAACGAATTTGAAAGGTATGTAAAAGGAGATTAAATGTGAACGTATGAAAGGGCAATGTGATGAGGCTAACAAAAAAATTAGGTAACATAAGATTGGATATCAGATTAAAGGGCGGAAGTAAGGAGGAAATAAATGAGTTCAAATATTTGGGAGTAGATCTGTCAGCAGATGGTTCTACGAAAGAGGTGAATCATGGAACTGATGAGGGGAAAAAGGTAAGTGGAGCACTGAGAAGTCTGTGAATCAAAGAACGTTATTCATGTAAGCAAAGTGGAGCATGTATAAGAGTATAGTGGTACCAACGCTCTTATATGGGTGTGAAGCATGGGTAGTGAATATTACTATAAGAAGGCTGGAGGCAGTGGTGTGTGTGAGGGCAATGTGTGGTGTGAATATAATGCAGAGAATCTGTAGTTTGGAGAATAGGAGGTATGGGGTTTTTAAAAGTATTATCCAGAGGGCTGAGGAAGGGTTGTTGAGGTGGTTTGAATATTTAGAGAGGATGGAACAAAACAGAATGACTTGGAGGGTGTATAAATGTGTAGTAGAAGGAAGGCAGGGTAGGGGTCGACCTAGGAAAGGTTGGAGGGGGTAAAGGAAGTTTTGTGTACAAGGGGCTTGGACTTCCAGCAAGCATGCGTGAGCGTGAGCAAAGTAACATTTATGAATGGATTCAGGGAAACCGGTTAGCCAAACTAGAGTACTGTAGGTGGAAGGTACAGTGCCTGCACAGTACTTCCTAATATATATGAAAGCATACAAAATTCTTTGCTAGACCAAAAACTAGTGATGCATATATTCTTTTCAACAAATATGGAAGCACTGAAACCCCGTGATAATTCAACACTCTGGAAGAGAGGGGAAAAAATATACACAGTAAAATGGCTGAAGTGCCGATAAAAGGCGCATTGTTCTCAGATATTGCGCGAGTTTACCCTCATCCAGGGGGGTTTATGTTGGCTATACTGGGACGGAGAGCTATGTTGGGTATACCGGGAGGCAGTAGTATAGTGGTTATACTGTGAGGCAGTGGTTTGTTGGAGGTGCTGTGAGAAAGGGATATACCCAAGGCGGTGATGAATTGAAAATACAATGAGAAAGCTGTATAATACAGTAACTAACCCCTCCAGTAATCTCCCTAACCAGCATCCTCCCTCTTTCTTCCTTCTTACTTCCTCTCACGAGTCAGATGCTCTATATCATCTTTTCTGACAAGTTTAATTGAAACGTAATTATTTATATCTATGTTTATAAATTAATTTGTATCACTGGTATTGTGTTTATTGGTTGAGTAATAAGATTTAAAGCCTATCTAATATACAATGGTTATCAAGGTGGCTTGTTAACTGTAGCCACCAGTTATTATAATCCCTAAATAGAAATTATGTAATAATCGCGAACAAGCGGGGGAAGTTGAATGATAGCTCTAGGCTTTCCGTGATGCAATAAACAATTCTGCAACACTGCAGGCTCCTGATGTGATTACAACACGAAAGACCTAGAGCTATCATTTAACTACCCATGTGTTTTTTGCCAACACACACACACACACACACACACACCTGTTTACACCTATCTATGTAAACAGTTGCTTTATTCGTCAGAAAACTGGACAAGTTCCTGCTTAATGTTCTGTTAACAGAACGTTAGGTCTCAACTTCAGCCCTGGAAAACAACTCTCGCCCATTTCTATACCAAATTACTATGCACTTGTAGGTATATTAACAGTAATTATTCAAGAAGCCATATAAAGTAATTAATTTAGTCAGGAAGCCATTTAAATATAACAGATGGATGGTAGTGCATCACTGGCCTAAGCATCGTTTGTATAATTGTCAGCCATTATCTAGGTAATATAAACTTGGTTATAATTGTTTGGTCAACAGTAAAAAATTGTCTGTGCAACGCAATTATATAAGTTACGTTAAAATGTATCACTAAAATACATTCTGAACGTATAGAATATACGCACCTGTATAGAATATACGCACCTGTATAGAATATACGCACCTGTATAGAATATACGCATCTGTATAGAATATACGCACCTGTATAGAATATACGCACCTGTATAGAATATACCCACCTGTATAGAATATACCCACCTGTATAGAATATACCCACCTGTATAGAATATACCCACCTGTATAGAATATACCCACCTGTATAGAATATACCCACCTGTATAGAATATACCCACCTGTATAGAATATACCCACCTGTATAGAATATACCCACCTGTATAGAATATACGCACCTGTATAGAATATACCCACCTGTATAGAATATACGCACCTGTATGCATGCTCTGTACTCAAAACCTGTCGACTTGGTTCTTACTGTGGGCTTAGGTATTCCAGCAAAATTTGGGTGGGTGTCTAAAGTTTTGCGAAACGGCAAATAGGACTGACCAAATTTAGGGAAAAATGCTTTAATTCCTTAGAGAAGGAGTCTGTCAACAGTATCAAGGTTATTTTTATTTTTTTATTTTTATTATCACACCGGCCGATTCCCACCAAGGCAGGGTGGCCCGAAAAAGAAAAACTTTCACCATCATTCACTCCATCACTGTCTTGCCAGAAGGGTGCTTTACACTACAGTTTTTAAACTGCAACATTAACACCCCTCCTTCAGAGTGCAGGCACTGTACTTCCCATCTCCAGAACTCAAGTCCGGCCTGCCGGTTTCCCTGAATCCCTTCATAAATGTTACTTTGCTCACACTCCAACAGCACGTCAAGTATTAAAAACCATTTGTCTCCATTCACTCCTATCAAACACGCTCACGCATGCCTGCTGGAAGTCCAAGCCCCTCGCACACAAAACCTCCTTTACCCCCTCCCTCCAACCCTTCCTAGGCCGACCCCTACCCCGCCTTCCTTCCACTACAGACTGATACACTCTTGAAGTCATTCTGTTTCGCTCCATTCTCTCTACATGTCCGAACCACCTCAACAACCCTTCCTCAGCCCTCTGGACAACAGTTTTGGTAATCCCGCACCTCCTCCTAACTTCCAAACTACTAATTCTCTGCATTATATTCACACCACACATTGCCCTCAGACATGACATCTCCACTGCCTCCAGCCTTCTCCTCGCTGCAACATTCATCACCCACGCTTCACACCCATATAAGAGCGTTGGTAAAACTATACTCTCATACATTCCCCTCTTTGCCTCCAAGGACAAAGTTCTTTGTCTCCACAGACTCCTAAGTGCACCACTCACTCTTTTTCCCTCATCAATTCTATGATTCACCTCATCTTTCATAGACCCATCCGCTGACACGTCCACTCCCAAATATCTGAATACGTTCACCTCCTCCATACTCTCTCCCTCCAATCTGATATTCAATCTTTCATCACCTAATCTTTTTGTTATCCTCATAACCTTACTCTTTCCTGTATTCACCTTTAATTTTCTTCTTTTGCACACCCTACCAAATTCATCCACCAATCTCTGCAACTTCTCTTCAGAATCTCCCAAGAGCACAGTGTCATCAGCAAAGAGCAGCTGTGACAACTCCCACTTTGTGTGTGATTCTTTATCTTTTAACTCCACGCCTCTTGCCAAGACCCTCGCATTTACTTCTCTTACAACCCCATCTATAAATATATTAAACAACCACGGTGACATCACACATCCTTGTCTAAGGCCTACTTTTACTGGGAAAAAATTTCCCTCTTTCCTACATACTCTAACTTGAGCCTCACTATCCTCGTAAAAACTCTTCACTGCTTTCAGTAACCTACCTCCTACACCATACACTTGCAACATCTGCCACATTGCCCCCCCTATCCACCCTGTCATACGCCTTTTCCAAATCCATAAATGCCACAAAGACCTCTTTAGCCTTATCTAAATACTGTTCACTTATATGTTTCACTGTAAACACCTGGTCCACACACCCCCTACCTTTCCTAAAGCCTCCTTGTTCATCTGCTATCCTATTCTCCGTCTTACTCTTAATTCTTTCAATTATAACTCTACCATACACTTTACCAGGTACACTCAACAGACTTATCCCCCTATAATTTTTGCACTCTCTTTTATCCCCTTTGCCTTTATACAAAGGAACTATGCATGCTCTCTGCCAATCCCTAGGTACCTTACCCTCTTCCATACATTTATTAAATAATTGCACCAACCACTCCAAAACTATATCCCCACCTGCTTTTAACATTTCTATCTTTATCCCATCAATCCCGGCTGCCTTACCCCCTTTCATTTTACCTACTGCCTCACGAACTTCCCCCACACTCACAACTGGCTCTTCCTCACTCCTACAAGATGTTATTCCTCCTTGCCCTATACACGAAATCACAGCTTCCCTATCTTCATCAACATTTAACAATTCCTCAAAATATTCCTTCCATCTTCCCAATACCTCTAACTCTCCATTTAATAACTCTCCTCTCCTATTTTTAACTGACAAATCAATTTGTTCTCTAGGCTTTCTTAACTTGTTAATCTCACTCCAAAACTTTTTCTTATTTTCAACAAAATTTGTTGATAACATCTCACCCACTCTCTCATTTGCTCTCTTTTTACATTGCTTCACCACTCTCTTAACCTCTCTCTTTTTCTCCATATACTCTTCCCTCCTTGCATCACTTCTACTTTGTAAAAACTTCTCATATGCTAACTTTTTCTCCCTTACTACTCTCTTTACATCATCATTCCACCAATCGCTCCTCTTCCCTCCTGCACCCACTTTCCTGTAACCACAAACTTCTGCTGAACACTCTAACACTACATTTTTAAACCTACCCCATACCTCTTCGACCCCATTGCCTATGCTCTCATTAGCCCATCTATCCTCCAATAGCTGTTTATATCTTACCCTAACTGCCTCCTCTTTTAGTTTATAAACCTTCACCTCTCTCTTCCCTGATGCTTCTATTCTCCTTGTATCCCATCTACCTTTTACTCTCAGTGTAGCTACAACTAGAAAGTGATCTGATATATCTGTGGCCCCTCTATAAACATGTACATCCTGAAGTCTACTCAACAGTCTTTTATCTACCAATACATAATCCAACAAACTACTGTCATTTCGCCCTACATCATATCGTGTATACTTATTTATCCTCTTTTTCTTAAAATATGTATTACCTATAACTAAACCCCTTTCTATACAAAGTTCAATCAAAGGGCTCCCATTATCATTTACACCTGGCACCCCAAACTTACCTACCACACCCTCTCTAAAAGTTTCTCCTACTTTAGCATTCAAGTCCCCTACCACAATTACTCTCTCACTTGGTTCAAAGGCTCCTATACATTCACTTAACATCTCCCAAAATCTCTCTCTCTCCTCTGCATTCCTCTCTTCTCCAGGTGCATACACGCTTATTATGACCCACTTCTCGCATCCAACCTTTACTTTAATCCACATAATTCTTGAATTTACACATTCATATTCTCTTTTCTCCTTCCATAACTGATCATTTAACATTACTGCTACCCCTTCCTTTGCTCTAACTCTCTCAGATACTCCAGATTTAATCCCATTTATTTCCCCCCACTGAAACTCTCCTACCCCCTTCAGCTTTGTTTCGCTTAGGGCCAGGACATCCAACTTCTTTTCATTCATAACATCAGCAATCATCTGTTTCTTGTCATCCGCACTACATCCACGCACATTTAAGCAACCCAGTTTTATAAAGTTTTTCTTCTTCTCTTTTTTAGTAATTGTATACAGGAGAAGGGGTTACTAGCCCATTGCTCCCGGCATTTTAGTCGCCTCATACGACACGCATGGCTTACGGAGGAAAGATTCTTTTCCACTTCCCCATGGACAATAGAAGAAATAAAAAAGAACAAGAGCTATTTAGAAAAAGGAGAAAAACCTAGATGTATGTATATATATATATGCATGTGCGTGTCTGTGAAGTGTGACCAAAGTGTAAGTAGGAGTAGCAAGATATCCCTGTTATCTTAGCGTGTTTATGAGACAGAAAAAGAAACCAGCAATCCTACCATCATGCAAAACAGTTACAGGTTTTTGTTTCACAGTCATCTGGCAGGACGGTAGTACTTCCCTGGGTGGTTGCTGTCTACCAATCTACTACCAGTATCAAGGTATTTTGATTAAAGACGCATGTGCAACAGTTGGGTATCTTGATTGTTGAAACGTTTCGCCTACACAGTAGGCTTCTTTAGTCAAATATTGAGGCGGCAGGTGTAGTAGTGAAATTAGGATGTAATCAGTCCATCATCCTTCTAAAGAATGAACAACTACATTGTCGAATCCTGCCTGAAAAGCAGGATTTTTCAGTATCATGTACGTCTTTGACATGTCTCCTTACCACCTGCCCTCTCATGTCATCAGGTTTAGGTCTTTCAGTATTTTTTCCTAACACCTACATTATCTCTGAGGCACATCTGTTGTTAGTTTAACATGTTTATTATGTATCCCATACCCATTCTGTGTGTGGTAGTCGCCCCATACCCATCCTGTGCGTGGTAGTCGCCCCATACCCATCATGTGCGTGGTAGTCGCCCCATACCCATCCTGTGCGTGGTAGTCGCCCCATACCCATCTTGTGCGTGGTAGTCGCCCCATACCCAACCTGTGGGTAGTAATCGCCCCATACCCATCCTGTGGGTGGTATTCGCCCGATTACCCATCCTGTGGGTGGTATTCGCCCCATTACCCATCCTGTGGGCGGTAATCAAAAGATTACAGAGGTACATAATGGGTCCAGGAACTGGACACCAAAGTTTTGATAGCTGAACAAAGGTAATGAACTCAGGTAGATCTGGTCACACTCCTGACAAGTTACAAAGGTAACGAGTCATCTGCACGTCTATACATGCCTAAAATCATGAACAAATTACAAAGTAGTGGTGAACAATTTAATGCAGCCGTCATAACCATTGAGTAATCGATAGATTTTCGTCCCAACTACCCAGCCATCCAGTTGCTTTGACAGTATGCCTCTAAATTAAGACAAAATTATATATACGGTACAGAGAGTCTTGAAAGAACAGATGGGACTTGGAACAAGTCATGGTAGCAAGAATTTCTTATTGCAGAGAGAATTGCGCATCCTTGGGTGGTAGATTACACTTTTTACTGTTCTGAGTTAATATATCCTTCTGGGAAGTGTCAGATTATGGGAAAACACAGATGTTTTACGCAGCAAAGCTCTACACAGCAGAAGCTCTACACAGCAGAAGCTCTACGCAGCAGAAGCTCTACGCAGCAGACGCTCTACACTACAGCTCGACGCAGATGCTCTACACAGCAGATGCTCTACACAGAAGCTCTACGCAGCAGGTCTACATAGAAGCTCTACACAGACGTGTAACACTTCTTGCAGGACAAGCTGTAAGCTCACTCTCTGGCTTCTGCAAATCTTATTTTCTCTGAACAAACATACAAATTACTCTCTTGCATTGTAACGTTCTTACATTCACGTTCCGCTCTTCTCTCGTTCTCTTGCCTCTTTTCGTTCGCGTATACAGTGTATGTTCTTGTATTTGACGTTTTCATGCATACAGACTTCAGGGCATGTTAAGTGTTAAAACTGTGCGGGGTTAAAATTTCAGGTGACAACTGCAAATTAACATCTGAGAATATACATATACTGACACGATGGAATCATTTACCAAATACTGACACGATGGAATCATTTACCAAACTGCGGCAAACCAGGATTCGACCCCACGACACATTGTCCCGCCTCAAGAGACAACACAGTGTACATGTCACTTTACCACTGAGCCAGCGATCCTACAAAGATCACGCATCTAGCACACCTTGATGTTTTCTCGTGATCCGAAGACACTCAAGGCAGCGGCATCTAGAGGAACAAGGATGTAACATTGATGGGTATGTCAGCAATGACACGTTGCAGAGCTAGCATTTATTTATGCAATGTTTCCTTTGAGGTAGAGACGTTGAAAAAGTCTTTCAGAGAGCGAAATCCAAATAAATGTCTCTGATCTTCAACCCATTCACCAAAATCCCGTACATAGGACAGGAACCCTATGACGACTCTTCCGTCTGTCTTATATCCCTGTCAACTCACCTGTTTTTGGTGAACAGCTCCAGCCAAGGTATTGTAACTTTCTCTTCTCTTCAGACCATAACCTGATCCAATTCTCCTCGGGTTGTGAGCCACCACAGCACCACACTTACCATCGGTGGGGCAGATAAATCAACATTATCTCCCTATTCCTCCACTGCTAAATTTGACAAACACAATAATGAGAATAAGAAATGTCTGGTGCATCTTTCACCTTTCTTAGCAAAGATGATTGTCTCCCTTTCACAATTTACGAGATCAACTATATAATATAAAGGTAATGAATTTTTGGGGAGTTATGGAAGATAAAGTGTATGGAGATGGAGAGAATGTTCAGACATTTATGAATATTTATAAATATTAAAAACTAATAGATTAACGTTAGCCAGACAGTTTCCCCACTCTGCAGGATGGGGATTATGCAGTTCTGTTGTTGGGAAGTACAGTGGCAGCTTTCTTAAGGCTGATGGGTGGGGATATAACAGTCCTGGAGGTGGGAAGTACAGTGGCAGCTTTCTCAAGGCTGATGGGTGGGGATATAACAGTCCTGGAGGTGGGAAGTACAGTGGCAGCATTCTAAAGGCTGGTGCGTGGGGATATAACAGTCCTGGAGGTGGGAAGTACAGTGGCAGCATTCTAAAGGCTGGTGGGTGGGGATATAACAGTCCTGGAGGTGGGAAGTACAGTGGCAGCATTCTAAAGGCTGGTGGGTGGGGATATAACAGTCCTGGAGGTGGGAAGTACAGTGCCAGCTTTCTCAAGGCTGATGGGTGGGGATATAACAGTCCTGGAGGTGGGAAGTACAGTGGCAGCATTCTAAAGGCTGGTGGGTGGGGATATAACAGTCCTGGAGGTGGGAAGTACAGTGGCAGCATTCTAAAGGCTGGTGGGTGGGGATATAACAGTCCTGGAGGTGGGAAGTACAGTGGCAGCATTCTAAAGGCTGGTGGGTGGGGATATAACAGTCCTGGAGGTGGGAAGTACAGTGCCAGCTTTCTCAAGGCTGATGGGTGGGGATATAATAGTCCTGGAGGTGGGAAGTACAGTGGCAGCATTCTAAAGGCTGGTGGGTGGGGATATAACAGTCCTGGAGGTGGGAAGTACAGTGGCAGCATTCTCAAGGCTGATGGGTGGGGATATAACAGTCCTGGAGGTGGGAAGTACAGTGCCAGCTTTCTCAAGGCTGATGGGTGGGGATATAACAGTCCTGGAGGTGGGAAGTACAGTGCCAGCTTTCTCAAGGCTGATGGGTGGGGATATAACAGTCCTGGAGGTGGGAAGTACAGTGCCAGCTTTCTCAAGGCTGATGGGTGGGGATACAACAGTCCTGGAGGTGGGAAGTACAGTGGCAGCATTCTAAAGGCTGGTGGGTGGGGATATAACAGTCCTGGAGGTGGGAAGTACAGTGCCAGCTTTCTCAAGGCTGATGGGTGGGGATATAACAGTCCTGGAGGTGGGAAGTACAGTGACAGCATTCTAAAGGCTGGTGCGTGGGGATATAACAGTCCTGGAGGTGGGAAGTACAGTGGCAGCATTCTAAAGGCTGGTGCGTGGGGATATAACAGTCCTGGAGGTGGGAAGTACAGTGGCAGCATTCTAAAGGCTGGTGGGTGGGGATATAACAGTCCTGGAGGTGGGAAGTACAGTGGCAGCATTCTAAAGGCTGGTGGGTGGGGATATAACAGTCCTGGAGGTGGGAAGTACAGTGGCAGCATTCTAAAGGCTGGTGGGTGGGGATATAACAGTCCTGGAGGTGGGAAGTACAGTGGCAGCATTCTAAAGGCTGGTGGGTGGGGATATAACAGTCCTGGAGGTGGGAAGTACAGTGCCAGCTTTCTCAAGGCTGATGGGTGGGGATATAACAGTCCTGGAGGTGGGAAGTACAGTGCCAGCTTTCTCAAGGCCGGTGAATGGGGATATAACAGTCCTGGAGGTGGGAAGTGCAGTGGCACCATTCTAAAGGCTGGTGGGTGGGGATATAACTATCCTGGAGGTGGGAAGTACAGTGCCAGCTTTCTCAAGGCTGATGGGTGGGGATATAACAGTCCTGGAGGTGGGAAGTACAATGGCAGCATTCTGAAGGATAGTGGGGATGCTACACTTCTAAAGATGGGAAGTGCGTTTCAGAGGATTATTTGCATCGCCGTGGAAAACATCTCAAAGATAAGAAGGACAACTATTAACCATTTCGAAAGGAATTAAAAATTACAGACAAGTAAAGCAGCTACCTTCAAGCAAGCTCCTCACTCCTGCCTGTAGATATTTAAGTATCGTTGTTTTTAGACTAGAAGAGGAAGAATATCTGAAAAGTTAGGTTTTATAGCCAGAGGAAAGAAATAAAGATGTAAAATACCTTGACTGGAATAATACACAAATAACCCGCACATAGAAGACATTTATGACGACATTTCGGTCCAACTTGGACCAGTTAATGATCCAAGTAGGATCGAAACATCGTTATTAGTTTCAGTCTCCTAGGTGCGAGTTTTGGTACATAGCGACACAGCGAAAAATTTCGAAAAAGATGTGAATATATTTAGGATAATCCTGGGTGTTCTAAGACCACTTTACTTGCCCAAGTGCACATCCATGAAAACTTAAGAGTAACCTACCAGGCAAAGTTGAACACTTCAAACTTGTTAAGGAGTTGTAAAAACCTAAGATGTGACCCGCTTTGCTTGGGTACCTACATCGTCTTACTTTAAACAAACAGCTAAAAATTGTACAATAGGGAATACATATGAATATTTAAGCAGGCAGATCCTGAATACACAGTGATGTAGCAGCAGGCAGGGATGGCGAGAGAGAGTCCTATCAGTCGCTGACAAAATTCTTGAGACGATAATCTCACGGCAAATATCATTTTTTGACTACCACTCACTTTTGTGACCGTCAGTATGGCTTCAGAAAAGGTCACTGCTGTTGATCTACTGTTAGTTATCTCCACTAAGTGACATCAGTGACTGGATGAATCCAAAATCAACTGTGTAGTAGCACGGAACACTGCTAGTGCTTTCAACCGAGTATGACACCCGGGACTCTTGGCAAATCTGCAAATACCAGGAGTAGTTGGCCTTACACTATGTTTCCTCAGTGATTACGCTCAAGGAAAAATCTGAGTAGTTCTCAATGGGACAGAATTAACAAGGCAATCAGTGCCAGTGTTCCACAGGAAAGCGTACTTGGGTTATTATGTAATATCTACTTCAGTGACTTTCACCTCAGTAAAGAATTCCATGCCTCACGAAATCGTAATGACACGATTGCAAAGAAACCATACCCGACGGGCTGGAGTTTTGAGACACTCTGACCGCGGGTTCTATTCCTGCCGGGGTATGGTTTGGAATTCCATGCATATGTAGATGACTGTAGCCTGGCATTTATCAGAGAGAGGAATTGTCAGCTCTCAGTTACATCAATCACCAGCTAACAGTTATATCAGCCTGGGGAAAACGATGGCAGGTTTTTTTTTTCTCTGAGAAAACCCAAGTGATGGTGTCTAGGCACCATGATGGTAATGCAGAAGAGGTGATAAGAATGAATGGGAGAGTGCTCGAACTCGGGATTGAGGTTTCCCTGGGGGTGAAATTTGATTACAGACTGTGAAAAACCACTTGATAAATCTTGCAAACCAAGGAGGTCAGGAAGGTAACAGTACTTGCAAGTATTATCCCCTCAAGGAAGGTTCCTTGATGTTGGTGAGGGGCTCTTGGTTTAGGGAATTGGATCTGTGCTCCAGTTCCCCGAATTAACCCTGAATGCCTTCCACATCCCCCCCCAGGCGCTGTATAATCCTCCGGGTTCAGCGCTTCCCCCTTGATTATAATAATAATTGCAAGTATTACTTATCTGCTCAACATTAGAGGCTGTAAGACTCTGTATGAGACACGAGTGCGCTCAGATCTTGATTACGTTCCACTTTCTTGGTATGCTTGCCCCTACATCTCGTCTAGGACTTCGCAAAACAGACCCGTCCTGGACAGATCTGTCATTTCTGCGGAGCTTTCAACACCGGAGAAATGTGAGTGGCCTTAGTATTATATACGAGGCTCCACTTCGCAGACAGCTTCTACTCCATAAGACGGGCAACAAACAGCAATTGCACTTCAGGTGTACCCTTAATTACATCCCTTTTTCCTAGATCATTCATTGTTAGAATGACTAGTCTGGACATGTTCGTACAGCATAATGACATCGATGAAATAAAAATGATCATATGACATCGCTGGTTCAAAGATGGCTGTAACTTCATTCTATTTCCTACTTGAATGTTTCATAACAATAAAAGCCTTTAAAATGAGTTGGGGTGTAGATAACAGCTCTTACTTGAGAAACCACTGTGCAAATGAGAGATAGAGAGAGAGAGATAGAGAGAGAGAGAGCGCAAATCAGTGAGATAGACGATGTTTCGCTCTTTGTAGACCTTGATGAAGTCAAAGCAGTTTCATGGTATGGGAATGGGATCACCCAAGACTACCATACATATTGATTATTCCTGCAATTCTATATCTCAGTTATGTGTAAAGTCTTTACCACCGATATTCACTGTGCTACCTCGCCGCCATGTTTTGTTTACCTTAGCCCCCGTTCGTCAGCCGAATCCACCCATAATCCGACGGGATTTGCTCAAGATCTCGGAGTGCAGATACAGAGGGGATTTACTTGTAATATTTTATACGTATAGTTAATACACTATTTAAAAAGTAATCTCTTAATTATTCTCATTTA
This sequence comes from Cherax quadricarinatus, assembly GCF_038502225.1. Taxonomy (NCBI): domain Eukaryota; kingdom Metazoa; phylum Arthropoda; class Malacostraca; order Decapoda; family Parastacidae; genus Cherax; species Cherax quadricarinatus. The sequence goes on from NC_091382.1 coordinate 6,550,380, forward strand.
CGTGAACTTTATTAAAAGATTTATTGTTTTATAAGCGTGGTTATGCCAAGAAGTGGGAAAGATCTCGTGTCTGAGAAATACTATAAGGGACACTATGAAGGAGTATAAGACCACTGTATTAGGGATATCCAATTCCAACAGTGTTTTTAATACCGAAAAGTTTCTTCTGTGCAAAGGTTTTCTCAGTCCAATGCAGAGCTGGTTACAGTACTGAAGACAGAAGTTGAGAGAATTTTTAAGGTGATCAGTCCCTCGGGTTTGATAAAATGTTAAATTGCCTACAAATGATGAATTGCCATTTGAAACAATTAAATAATAGCTCAGAAAACAAGGAAAAAAAAGATGTAGAACAAGGTTTTACTGTGATAATATATCGCTCTTTCGACAGCGTTACCATGATTGACTAGATAAGAATCAAGGGCGACTCGTTGCCACAATAACATCTGTGAACCTGTGTATTTTTTTTTATTAGTGGCACCTTACATACAAGTAACACTAGCACAGATAAATTATTAGTTTTGCTTTATTTAAAGAAACATATCCACTAACATCAAGACAATTTCCCTCCACCTGTATGTAATGACAACACTGTTTATACCAATGAAATCTACTCTCCACTTTCCAGGCAAAATTATTCCATCCAGCTTTTTCTTAAGACAACATTCTTCCACTATAATAACTTCTATCCCTTCTTCCACAATCGCATTTTCTCACCAATCAACTCCTGACTCAGTCGCCTTTAAAGGTACATTATTCAATTGTCTCCGCACACTCGAGAGAGATTCATGTTATCTCTCCTCCATTTACAAGTCTCCTTGAGCGCTGCCAACAAAGCCTGGGAAGATGCGGCTTGTTGCAGCCGATTTGTGGATGTTCTAAGGCAGGTTAAGTGTTTACCATACCCATATATATATATATATATATATATATATATATATATATATATATATATATATATATATATATATATATATATATATATATATATATATACACACACACATATATATAATATACACACACATATATATATATATATATATATATATATATATATATATATATATATATATATATATATATATATATCGTGCCGAATAGGCAGAACTTGCGATCTTGGCTTAAATAGCAACGCTCATCTTGCCATATAGGACAAGTGAAAATTTGTGTATGCAATAATTTCGCCAAAATCATTCTGAACGTAAGGAAAAAAATATATTTCACTGTGTTTGTATAGTATTAAATTACTGTAAACAAATCTTAAATGTATTTAGTTGGGTTAGGCTAAATTAAATTGCGCTTGTTATAATAAGGTTAGGTAAGTTTTCTAAGATTCTTTTGGTGCAAAATTATAATTTTTACATTAACATTGATGAATAAAATTAGAATTAATATATATATATATATATATATATATATATATATATATATATATATATATATATATATATATATATATATATATATATATATTATTTTTTATTATCACACTGGCCGATTCCCACCAAGGCAGGGTGGCCCGAAAAAGAAAAACTTTCACCATCATTCACTCCATCACTGTCTTGCCAGAAGGGTGCTTTACACTACAGTTTTTAAACTGCAACATTAACACCCGTCCTTCAGAGTGCAGGCACTGTACTTCCCATCTCCAGGACTCAAGTCCGGCCTGCCGGTTTCCCTGAACCCCTTCATAAATGTTACTTTGCTCACACTCCAACAGCACGTCAAGTATTAAAAACCATTTGTCTCCATTCACTCCTATCAAACACGCTCACGCATGCCTGCTGGAAGTCCAAGCCCCTCGCACACAAAATCTCCTTTACCCCCTCTCTCCAACCTTTCTTAGGCCGACCCCTACCCCGCCTTCCTTCCACTACAGACTGATACACTCTTGAAGTCACTCTGTTTCGCTCCATTCTCTCTACATGTCCGAACCACCTCAACAACCCTTCCTCAGCCCTCTGGACAACAGTTTTGGTAATCCCGCACCTCCTCCTAACTTCCAAACTACGAATTCTCTGCATTATATTCACACCACACATTGCTCTCAGACATGACATCTCCACTGCCTCCAGCCTTCTCCTCGCTGCAACATTCATCACCCATGCTTCACACCCATATAAGAGCGTTGGTAAAACTATACTCTCATACATTCCCCTCTTTGCCTCCAAGGACAAAGTTCTTTGTCTCCACAGACTCCTAAGTGCACCACTCACTCTTTTTCCCTCATCAATTCTATGATTCACCTCATCTTTCATAGACCCATCCGCTGACACGTCCACTCCCAAATATCTGAATACATTCACCTCCTCCATACTCTCTCCCTCAAATCTGATATCCAATCTTTCATCACCTAATCTTTTTGTTATCCTCATAACCTTACTCTTTCCTGTATTCACTTTTAATTATCTTCTTTTGCACACCCTACCAAATTCATCCACCAATATATTGACAGTTTGGAGGGGTATGTTGTATATCTTATATGCTTCTAAATGGTTGCATCTGGGCGCCTCTGCAAAGACAGCATGTATATGTCGTGCCGAATAGGTAAAACTGGTCAATTAGCAAGCACTCGTATGAAATTAAGTTCTTTCTAAAATTTTCTCTCATAGGTTTAGAGACAATTTTTTTTTTCATTCAGGTTATCGTAAAAAAATTAATAATTTTATACCAAAAGATCCTTAGGAAACTAACCTAACCTTATTATAACAAGCGCAATTTAATTTAGCCTAATGCAGCTAAATATTAGATAAATTTACAGTAATTTAATAATAAACACAATGAAATATTTTTTTTTTCCTTAGGTTCAGAATGATTTTTGCGAAATTACTGCATACACAAATTTTTGCTTGCTTTATTCGGCAAGAAGAGCGTTGCTGTTTAAGCCAAAATCGCAAGTTTTACCTATCTGGCACGACATATATATTACTACTTGCGGCCAACAGTAACAGCCTGGTTGATAAGACGCTGGTCCACCATGAGACCTGGTCTCAGACCTGTCAGCGGGGGCGTTGACCCCGGTTCGCGGGGGGCGTTAACCCCCGCGGAAAAGTCTTTTTTCGTTATTGGATTCTCTTAATTGTATTACAAACAAATAACGAAATAACGTCAAATTCATAGATTGATTTCATAGCATATCTCTTCAGGAGCTGTGAAGGGCTCTTGATCCAAAGAATTGGAGCTACTGTCCTCTTCCTCTCCAAAAATACTTTTTAAATCTCGCTTCAAAATAAAAATATGAATATAATCAATAAATAATAATCATAATATTGATAATAATATTAAAAATTATTAATAATATTAAAAATATTAATAATAATCTGAAGTTATAACTTGAAACATTTAATAATCATTATGTTTAATCTTTGTCTCGCAGTTACTTGTGTATATTGCGAGGCGGACTGTTGGAAGGTAGCAAGTGTTAAACTTATTCAGGCAGTAAGAGCGACAATCACTGGCAACTGGACGAGAAACCCACGCTTAATAGCGCCTATCAAAACCCGCCCGGGAAAAATCCAGGGAATTACACTTCACAAACTGCGAGATTCTGCTGTAAATTATTACCTGTTAGGATTATATTGAGTAATAACAACATCTGGTGAAGCCTGCATAGCTAGATTATAGCAGTGATATAACTGTCATATTATACCAGAGATATAATTGCCATAACTTGTTGAAAGTCGAAATAATTCGTTAAGGACTCGTAAAATATCAGTGGGTGTTCTTACCAGTAAGTCAAAAAATTTTAAAACTATTGCATGATATTGTATTTTTTTTGCTGTTATTTTAAGTTATACAATGGTTATATTAACTAATAAAGTTGGGGAATTACTTTTGGCCAGACGTGATCATAATTACAGATGCAATCGTATACAAATGGTGTACTGTCAGAGCGTTACAAGAGGGGATATTACAGGGACAGTATTTCCCCTCAGTTAAGGTTTACGTTACAGAAAAATATTTTAGGGGTAGTATTTTTCTCTTGTGTAAAGATTCACTTTACGGGAAAAGATTTTAGAGGAAGAGTATTTTCCCTTGTATAAACAGAAGTCAAACAGAAGATAAATAACACAGACACACACACCAAAGAGAATTAGAATATCGCTGTAGGTGTGGAATTAGTGAAATCGTTGGAGTTTAGTGAATTGTGGGCTTGTGAAGTTATGTCAGTAAGACACAAGATGCTCTTTCTAAACTAAACGTCTTCTCTTATTGAGAAGACGTTTAGTTTAACCGCTATAAATGCTCCAGTGAGACTTAACCGTGAGAATAATGTCCCTGGTGAAGGGAACGACGTCTCATTGCAATGCCATGCACCGCATACTGTAACAAGCTCGTCATTATGTAATACCACAGATACATATTCTGTGAAGCTATTCTTACTATGCATACTTTTCATGATTGATGGACTGACTACATCGACTCAAGGCTGAGGGACTGATTACCTCAAACTCCTCCTGTTCTTCACTATTCTCCTTTGTATGGACTGATGAAGCCATTGTGTGGCGAGACGTTTCCCCATTAAAGATACCCAAGCGTTGCACATGTGTCTAATTTATCAACTTGTCGGTTCTCTGAACCATTTATCTACAAAGCTATGCAGTACTATTGTCAGAGCTGTTGATTTGTCGCCAGGTGTCCGCCGGGCTTGTTTGCCCAGTTCCTGAACAACTCTGAGAAATCTGTTCCTCTTGTGTGTGTATATGTGGCATGGCCATGCTACATGCCCCTTGCCTTTGTTTAATGTTCTCTGTGCTAATTAGTCTTAATTACAAAGGGGCAAGAACAGATGATGTGTGAACATGGTGTAATTACTAAACAGAACACCATCGATAGCCTTGTTCTTTCATCAAATTACTCTCAAAACACTGGCTCTTCTAATTATCCCCATCTCTGCTAATTATCACCAGGTTGGGCGCCTGGTTTTTAAAGATGGTGGTCCAATGGATGGTGATGCGTACTTTGTCCAGATCACACCGGGCTGGGCATGGGAACGCAGGATCGAGTCCTGGCCAAGCCACAGGTCTATTAATGATTCAAAATCACTTTTTCCATGATTTCATTGATTATATATATATAATATATATATATATATATATATATATATATATATATATATATATATATATATATATATATATATATATACACTATACATATAAATCAGGGAAAATACGCATTTGTCCTTGAAGGTGTTTTAGTGTGTGTACTCACCTAGTTGTGGCTGCAGGGATCGAGTCACAGTTCCTGGCCCCGCCTCTTCACTGGCCGCTACTCTCTCACTCTTCCTGCCCCATGAGCTTTATCATACCTCTTCTTAAAGCTATGTATGGATCCTGTGTGTGTGTGTGTGTGTGTGTGTGTGTGTGTGTGTGTGTCTGTCTGTCTGTCTCTCTAATATTCCCTATACATAACACGGTTAAAAAAATTCACATCAATAATCACAACGAAGCAACAGTTTGAAAAGTAATATTAATCTAATCCGACTCATATCAATAAATAATATATTTCAGTACGTTAATAAAACACAGTAAATATGCTAATTCTTCCTCATCGGTACTCATGTGCTATACGGCAAATAAATCATCAATTTATCTAGATAGCTTTGGGAAACATTGTAATTATTGTGCTAATTGGATTAATCAACATAAATGGTGTAATTACAGTATACTTGCATTGCGTTGTTAAATTTCCATCTTTTAAATTCCCCCGTTATCATATGTAAGGGGAATTACCCTCACATTGCAAGCCATTCATAGTAGTGAGGTGAAGCAATTAAGGACTGTTAAAATCCGTGCATATTGGAAAAAATATATAAATTACTTGATTTCAGACACTTATTTTTAACACGTCTACCGTCTCCCACCAAGTCAGGGTGACCAGAAAAAGAAAAACTTTCTTTGTCATTCACTCCATCACTGTCTTGCCAGACGTGTGCTTACACTACAGTTATAAAACTGCAACATTAACACCCCTCCTTCAGAGTGCAGACACTGTACTTCCCATCTCCAGGACTCAAGTCCGTCCTGCCAGTTTCCCTGAATCCCTTCATAAATATTACCTTGCTCACACTCCAACAGCATATCAAATCCTAAAAACCATTTAACGTTATAGTAATATTTTTGTTTCAACGAACCGGCTATATCCCACCGAGGCAGAGTGACCTAAAAAGAGAAACTACAGATTTTCCGTTTAAAATTTAGTAATGTATACAGAAGGGGTTACTAACCCCTTGCTCCCGGCATTTTAATCGCCTCTTACGACACGCTTGGCTTACGGATTAAGAATCCTGTTCCACTTCCCCAGGAGAAACAATATATCTAAAACAGAAAATGACAGCAAATTCTAGATTACATTTTCCCAATGAAAGAAATGCTAGAAAATCTTTGCTAACGTTCAGGTGGAAGGTTAGCTAATTACTGCTTGTTCCTGATGAGCATGGAAATAGGCGAAGTCAATTAGGAAACATCTGTCTTGCGCCTAGGGAAACAGAGCATCGAGTCACCAACAGTAATGGAAACGAATCCACACCCGCCTGGTATGTGGTGTCTTACTTCGTATGTACAGAGGCACTAATAGCCAGATTTCAAGTGTAGGGGCACTAATAGCCAGATTTCAAGTGTAGGGGCATTAATAGCCGGATTTAAAGTGTAGGGGCACTAATAGCCGGATTTCAAGTGTAGGGGCACTAATAGCCGGATTTCAAGTGTAGGGACACTAATAGCCGGATTTCAAGTGTAGGGACAATAATAGCTGGATTTCAAGTGTAGGGGCACTAATAGTCGGATTTCAAGTGTAGGGGCACTAATAGTCGGATTTCAAGTGTAGGGGCACTAATAGTCGGATTTCAAGTGTAGGGGCACTAATAGTCGGATTTCAAGTGTAGGGGCACTAATAGTCGGATTTCAAGTGTAGGGGCACAACAAAGATGAAAGAGTTGAAAGAGTGAGGAGGAGGCGGAGGAAGAGCAGGAGAAGGATGAGAAATAAGAAGATTAAGAGATGACGACTAAAGAGAAGGTTGCTTCCAAGTCCTCTGAGTCCCATCTTCCAGCCTGAACTGCCACCTCTAAGCCCTCTCTATATACCGTATTTTCCGGCATATAAGACGCACTACAAAATTATCATAACGGTAATCATAATCAAGGGTTAATTACTCTCTTACTTTACGCTAAATCATAAGACAAAGTCTACCCTTAACCATGACTTTGAGCATATAAGGCGCAGACTGAATTTCCAAGACTTTTCTGAGAAAAAAGTGCGCCTTATATGCCGGAAAATACGGTAAAACTTCTGGATCCACTCCTTTCCAAAATCAACAACAGGTAAACGACAAGAATAGTTTAACTTCACTGTTCTGCGCTGCAGAGATTCACTTTTTGCTAAAAATATTCTATATCTTAATATAGAATTATACTTTCTTTATAGACTTCTATATGAATTAGTCCAAGACGGATTGTTACAATCATGAAGATTAAACGAGTTATGAACTCCAATCGCAGAAAGGATTGGATGAGCAAGTTGACCAATCGCTCCATATAAGTTAATACCCTGAAAGCTACCATCGTAACTCACGAATTTCTAATAACACGAATGCACACAAACCACGGAACGGGCGGGGTTAGAACCCATGGCGCCTAAGTCGTGGAACTCCAGCTCAGTGCGTTAACCATTGGGCCAGGTGAGTTCAATAAGACTGACCCAACTAGGTATATTTATACACCATAGGAAGGTTATCACGGGCCACTACTGTAAGTCACTCGCCGTGGGTTCAAGCCTCACCCGTTCCGTGGTTTAATATCTAATTACCTTTGAAAATAGGTTAGGGAAATACGTAAGCAACAAAGAATTGGGGTAGAAAATAAACCAACAGAAATCCTGTACTCGGAGGAAAGGGCTTTTAATCTAAGGATAATAAACCATTTTCAGATTCCTTGGATCAAATCTGACCGCCTCCCATTCCCAAAGAACTGCACCTCTACACAATGGGTACCCGTGGGCGAAACGTTGTGGTTAATAGAGGCATCCTCCGTATCTTAAGCTCTTAATAACTGCATTTTGCGATATTTACTTAACGTTGCAGTTCCGTCTGATCCGCTCCTTTCATTTTGTCTCTCGACCCGAAGTCACATTTGTCTTACAAGTGATGGACTGACTACATCGTCTTCACATCTCTACTGCTCCTGCCTACTTTGTGTACTCGACTGAAGAAACCTACTGTGTAGGCGAAACGTTCCGGAATAAAGTTGCCTAACTGTTGTCTATGTATCTTACCTACCAAGTGAAGGACAGGGAATCACCATCAGCGGCTGACGAGGCCAGAGAGACCAGGTGATATGCTTGGCATATATCATATTCTTCCCATGGTTTTAGCTTCTTTACATAACACAGCCGGTAACTGGCACTTGAGGCAAAGTTTCTCTCCTGAGAAGCACCTCTGAGAATTACTTAGTGGCAAAGTTCCAAAGGGGATGAATAAACTTTTAAGATATGCTTACTTGGTTGCAACTCGACTGCCTCTGCCTAAGTAATTTGTACATAACACTATATTAATATAAAACGAACATGACAATTGGTGAATAAGTCATTTGTAAAGTTTTCGTCACTGTTATCTAGATGTTGCACATGTATCTTATCGACTTTGGGAAACATAATTAACCGTTATCATTTTAATTTCTTTCTTAGTTACTTCCCTAACTCCTTATTCCCTTCCGTGCTTTCCTTTATCTGTAATTTCACCTTTTCTCTATGCCTCCATTCTTTGTTGACTTGTCCCTCCTTACATATTCTTAACTTGAATTCCCTTGTTTCGTCCATCCTTATTCATCCTCCTCCGTTTCCTATATTTCCTCCCCTAGCCCACCTTCACCTTTCTCCTCCTACTTCATCCTCCTCTTTCTTTCCCTCCGCCACCAAGCTTCAAATTCCAGTATAGAAAACCAATATATCTCCATCTCATATTCCCCAGTGTCAAAATTTGTCTCCGGAGTGTTTGATCTTGTTTACCTTCCTGTTGCTATCTTGCCAGAGTTAATATATTTCTTTTCTCTCTCTCTCTCTCTCTCTCTCTCTCTCTCTCTCTCTCTCTCTCTCTCTCTGGATGTTAACCACCCCTGCAACTCCTTTCTACCAGAATATGTGCAGGTTGCAATTTTGGCTTACACAAGTATTTTAAGTGTATAATCAGTGTTACAACAACACACTAAACATCTCGAAATTAATATGTTACTAATGATAAATAACAGTAATTCATTGATAAAATCGGTTGAGTAAGGTTTAACAAAACATTATATTAATTTTAAGGTTAAACTTATGTTAGTTGCAATATACTATTTTACCTGAAAAAATTTCTAATGGTAGTTTACCAAAAAAAAAAAAAATACATCGGAAAGAAATCGCAATAAATGGCTGCAATATTTTTTAGATGAACATGCAATATGGGATAATAACTAGTAATTGATATCAACACCATAAAACATACATGATACTCAACCAGGCAAAGCACCACCTACTTGGCACGGAATCACAGGATGAAGTCAGGTAGATTTCATTGTCTACCTGACTTCATCTCAAATATATCATTTTTTCAGGCCACTATGTGTCACACTTCACTCTTCGCCTATTCTGTATTTACGGGTATATAAGGCGCGCTTTCCCCCTCCCCCCACACAGAGTGTCTTGGAAAATCAGCCTGCGCCTTATATTCTCAAGGTCAAGGTCAAGGGTAGGCTTTGTTTTAAGCGTCAGCAGTTGCTTACAAATGTGATGTCACAACTGATTGGAAACATCGCCCTATTAGTCACCAAGTGTCAAAAGTCACCAAGTGTCAAAAGTCACCAAAGTGTCAAAAGTCACCAAGTGTCAAAAGTCACCAAAGTGTCAAAAGTCACCAAGTGTCAAAAGTCACCAAAGTGTCAAAAGTCACCAAGTGTCAAAAGTCATCAATGTACCAGAACCTAAAACGCTTTCCAATATGACCTAATCCTAATACGTATTTACTCACTTGTCTTTTTCAACCCACAACAGACTAGTGAATTCTACGCGAGTTCAAGGCTCGGTCACTCCTTAAAAAACACACGTCGTATATTTAATGAAACTTCCTCCTGTTAAACCACTCACTCACTTTTTTTCCTCCTGGTCAGTTTGTTGACGGGTGAGTCAGTATTCAACATTCCCAATGCAATTTACTTTCACTGCAAAGAACCAATGGAAATCTAGGCTCATTCAACGGCGCGTAAACGAGCAGGAAGTGTGTGTTTCGTGTGTTGAATATGCAATTGAGACTCTGAAAGACAGGTGTTGTCTCTGCTAAGTTGGGAGCGGAAATATAACCTGCGCGTGAAGAATTACACACACATGCAATATCTGGATATCTTTATTTGTAGACGTTTCGCCATCTAGTGGGTTTATAAACACAAAGATATAACATGAAGACTGTAGAAATGTACACAAAAGATAAGGTACTCAATCCCTCACCCTTGGAGTTGGTTAAGAGAGTCGAAGTCTTGAAGACTCTTCAACTCCAAGACTGAGGGACTCATTACCTCATCTTTTGTTTATAGTTCTAGTCTTCCCATTATGTCCTTGTATTGTACTGATAAAGCCACTGGATGGCGAAACGTCTATAATTTAAGATACCCAGATGTATAAAATGTATAAAATGGAAAAGCAGTGAAAATATTGAAGCAGATATGACAATGATCTGATACATGTGGATCAACAGATTATTTTTATTGTCCAAAAGTAATCACATTAATTACATCATCTTCACTACTACACCTGCTGCCTCTGTATTTGGATGAAGAAGGCTACTATGTAGGCGAAACGTTTCAACAGATGAAAACTGAGACATGTGCAACATCTGGGTTTCTTTATTGTAGACGTTTCGCCAGTGGCTTTATCAGTACAGTTTCTAGGACATAATTTGAAGACAGTAGAACTATATAGAAAAGATGAGGTAATCAGTCCCTCAGCCTGGGAATTGGTGTGGAGAGCACCGTAGTTGTGAAGATTATGGAGCAGAGGCAAGGAGGCTGGAGTTTCAACAGAGATACCCCATCTGTAGGCAAGGAGGCTGGAGTTTCAACAGAGATACCCCATCTCTAGGCAAGGAGGCTGGAGTTTCAACAGAGATACCCCATCTGTAGGCAAGGAGGCTGGAGTTTCAACAGAGATACCGCATCTCTAGGCAAGGAGGCTGGAGTTTCAACAGAGATACCCCATCTGTAGGCAAGGAGGCTGGAGTTTCAACAGAGATACCCCATCTGTAGGCAAGGAGGCTGGAGTTTCAACAGAGATACCCCATCTGTAGGCAAGGAGGCTGGAGTTTCAACAGAAATACCCCATCTGCAGGCAAGGAGGCTGGAGTTTCAACAGAGATACCCCATCTGTAGGCAAGGAGGCTGGAGTTTCAACAGAGATACCCCATCTGTAGGCAAGGAGGCTCTACCCCATAGGCAAGGAGGCTGGAGTTTCAACAGAGATACCCCATCTGGAGGCAAGGAGGCTGGAGTTTCAACAGAGATACCCCTGTATCTACCCCATCTGTAGGCAAGGAGGCTGGAGTTTCAACAGAGATACCCCATCTGTAGGCAAGGAGGCTGGAGTTTCAACAGAAATACCCCATCTGCAGGCAAGGAGGCTGGAGTTTCAACAGAGATACCCCATCTGTAGGCAAGGAGGCTGGAGTTTCAACAGAGATACCCCATCTGTAGGCAAGGAGGCTGGAGTTTCAACAGAGATACCCCATCTGTAGGCAAGGAGGCTGGAGTTTCAACAGAGATACCGCATCTCTAGGCAAGGAGGCTGGAGTTTCAACAGAGATACCCCATCTGTAGGCAAGGAGGCTGGAGTTTCAACAGAGATACCGCATCTCTAGGCAAGGAGGCTGGAGTTTCAACAGAGATACCGCATCTCTAGGCAAGGAGGCTGGAGTTTCAACAGAGATACTCCATCTGTAGGCAAGGAGGCTGGAGTTTCAACAGAGATACCCCATCTGTAGGCAAGGAGGCTGGAGTTTCAACAGAGATACCCCATCTGTAGGCAAGGAGGCTGGAGTTTCAACAGAAATACCCCATCTGCAGGCAAGGAGGCTGGAGTTTCAACAGAGATACCCCATCTGTAGGCAAGGAGGCTGGAGTTTCAACAGAGATACCCCATCTGTAGGCAAGGAGGCTGGAGTTTCAACAGAGATACCCAATCTGCAGGCAAGGAGGCTGGAGTTTCAACAGAGATACCCCATCTGTAGGCAAGGAGGCTGGAGTTTCAACAGAGATACCCCATCTGTAGGCAAGGAGGCTGGAGTTTCAACAGAGATACCCCATCTGTAGGCAAGGAGGCTGGAGTTTCAACAGAGATACCCCATCTGTAGGCAAGGAGGCTGGAGTTTCAACAGAGATACCCCATCTGTAGGCAAGGAGGCTGGAGTTTCAACAGAGATACCGCATCTCTAGGCAAGGAGGCTGGAGTTTCAACAGAGATACTCCATCTGTAGGCAAGGAGGCTGGAGTTTCAACAGAGATACTCCATCTCTAGGCAAGGAGGCTGGAGTTTCAACAGAGATACCCCATCTGTAGGCAAGGAGGCTGGAGTTTCAACAGAGATACCGCATCTCTAGGCAAGGAGGCTGGAGTTTCAACAGAGATACTCCATCTGTAGGCAAGGAGGCTGGAGTTTCAACAGAGATACTCCATCTCTAGGCAAGGAGGCTGGAGTTTCAACAGAGATACCCCATCTGTAGGCAAGGAGGCTGGAGTTTCAACAGAGATACCCCATCTGTAGGCAAGGAGGCTGGAGTTTCAACAGAGATACCCCATCTGTAGGCAAGGAGGCTGGAGTTTCAACAGAGATACCCCATCTGTAGGCAAGGAGGCTGGAGTTTCAACAGAGATACCCCATCTGTAGGCAAGGAGGCTGGAGTTTCAACAGAGATACCCCATCTGTAGGCAAGGAGGCTGGAGTTTCAACAGAGATACTCCATCTGTAGGCAAGGAGGCTGGAGTTTCAACAGAGATACTCCATCTCTAGGCAAGGAGGCTGGAGTTTCAACAGAGATACCCCATCTGTAGGCAAGGAGGCTGGAGTTTCAACAGAGATACCGCATCTCTAGGCAAGGAGGCTGGAGTTTCAACAGAGATACTCCATCTGTAGGCAAGGAGGCTGGAGTTTCAACAGAGATGCCCCATCTGCAGGCAAGGAGGCTGGAGTTTCAACAGAGATACCCCATCTGCCTTAATCTTCAATTTGTCGGTATTTTATACAATTTCCAAGATAGAACGATGTTTAGATATCTGAAGAGATGAAGTTGACGACGTTTCGCCCAAAATTAAGCTGCGTAATCTATGTGAGGCTTCACTAGTGATGTATAAAGCTTACACTTGATATAAATCCCAGACATTTTGCTGTCTTGATTTAAAGTTGCCGCTTACCATAAGCCCTAAGTCTAAGTTCTACTTTATTTAGCCGATCAGTGCTAGGGTTATGGACATTCGCGAGCTTCAGAACTTTGCACTTATCTGTAATGAACTGCTTTCTGACCACGAACTTAAGTTTGTCTAAATCCTCCTGAAGTCCAGTGACATCTACATCTGAATCTATTATCCTACTTATCTTCGTGTCATCAGTGAATTTGCTCACATCACTACAAATTCTCTCATCAAGGTCACTGATATATATTATAAACAACAATGGGGCTAAAACTAATCCCTGTGGAACGCCACTTGTTATAGATCCCCACTCGGATTTTACCTCGTTTAGGCACACAGACTGCTTCCTGTTGACCAAGAAATAACGGATTTAAGTTAGATACACTTAGATACGCAAAACAACCACTCTGAAAAAATAGTGCAGTTCCAAGCGCTTTCGTGACTTCTCACATTATCAAGGAACTATAATGGTTGTCCTGCATATTGTGATATCACCTGTTTACTGTGATCTTATTGCACACTTAGAAAAAAAAGAGAAATGGGTAAGTGCTGGTTTTCAGAGTTGACGAACAATCTTTGGGTAGCTTTAGAAAGAGACTGGACAAATATGCGAGTGTGCAGGGCTGGGTATGATTAATATCTGAGGTATTAAAATTAATTTTTCGTAAACTTCGGGAAAACTCCGGAAGAGTGAGTGGGAGGGAAGGGTTGATTTAGAGAAGGACCTTCCTAGTTTGGCCCAGTAGGACTCCTGCAGTGTTCCTCCATTATGTTTTGGTGAGGAAAAATTAAGTTACATACGTGACATCTGGGTATCTCATGTTGCCCACAACCGCAGCCACTTGCATACAACCGCAGCCACTTGCCCACAACCACAGCCAACTTGCCCACAATCACACCCACTTGCCACCTTGCCCCATGCGCAATCCTTCTATTTTTGTTAGTGGGTTTAGGTTTGAGATGGACCTGCCTAGACTTAACCAACAGATCTATTGTTAGGAAAGACACATATGCAACAGTTAGGTATCTTTATTTCGAAACGTTTCGCCTACACAGTAGGCTTCTTCAGTCGAGTACAGAAAAGTTGATAGAAGCAGAAGATACTTGAAGACGATGTAATCAGTCCATCACCCTTAAAGTTTTGAGGTGGTCAGTCCCTCAGTCTGGAGAAGAGCATTGTTCCGTTGTCTGAAACAATATGAAGTTGAAGTGACAGGATGGAGCCTTATTGCACTATTCCTCCATTCTTATGTTATCCCCTCCCTCCCTCTCACTCTGTCTCTCTCTCCCCATTTTCTACATTCAATCCCCGTCCATCCACCTCATTCCACTTTCAACCGGCAGACCTGATATAACATAATTTCCAGAAGCCTTCATTAATAACACCAAGGATCCAATACACGTCAACTCCAGTAGAATTAAAACATTAGTCAGGAGATGAAGACCCGATTTGTCTTAATTCCAGTCACTAAAAATGTTACTATGGGAAATTATTAACTATCCTCCGGGAAATTAAATTTCAAAAGGCGAAAAAATTCTCAAAAAAAAATATTATTTGACACTTCGGTGCAAATCTGGCACTCAAAAAATGTATGGAATTGCTCAGTTTTCGGTACGATTAAATTTGCACGAGTGAAAAATGTGGAATTTTGATTAATTTCAAATTTGAAACTGGTCTCAGACCGGGCCGCGGGGGCGTTGACCCCCGGAACTCTCTCCAGGTAAACTCCAGGTATGTATTAGAATTTGAAGATTACCTATACTGTACTTAATACCCAAGAATATTACCTACCACTATCAACCATTATTACCTACCACCACCAAGCAATATACCACCACTGTCAACCAGTATTATTACCTACCACCACTATCCACCAAGATTATTACCTACCATTACTATCAACCAAGATTATTACCCTCCACCACTATCCACCAAGATTATTATCTACCATCACTATCAACCAAGATTATTACCCTCCACCACTATCCACCAAGATTATTATCTACCATCACTATCAACCAAGATTATTACCTACAATCACTATCAACCAAGATTATTACCTACCATCACTATCAACCAAGCCATCACTATCAACCAAGATTATTACCTATTATCACTATCAACAAAGATTATTATCTACCATCACTATCAACCAAGATTATTACCCACCACCACTATCAACCAAGATTATTACCTACCATCACCTCAACCAAGATTATTACCTACCATCACTATCCACCAAGATTATTACCTACCATCACTATCAACCAAGATTATTACCGACCACCACTATCAACCAAGATTATTACCTATCACTATCAGCCAAGAATATTACCTACCATCACTATCAACCAAGATTATTACCTACCACCACTATCAACCAAGATTATTACCTACAATCACTATCAACCAAGATTATTACCTACCACCACTATCTACCAAGATTATTACCTTCCACCACTATCCGCCAAGATTATTACCTACCACCACTATCTACCAAGATTATTACCTACCATCACTATCAACCAAGATTATTACCTACCATCACTATCAACCAAGATTATTACCTACCATCACTATCAACCAAGACTATTACCTACCACCACTATCAACCAAGATTATTACCTACCACCACTATCCACCAAGATTATTACCTACCACCACTAAGATTATTACCTACCATCACTATCAACCAAGATTATTACCTTCCACCACTATCCACCAAGATTATTACCTACCAACACTATCTACCAAGATTATTACCTACCATCACATTCAACCAAGATTATTACCTACCATTACTATCAACCAAGATTATTACCCACCACCACTATCCACCAAGATTATTACCTACCATCACTATCAACCAAGATTATTACCTACCATCACTATCAACCAAGATTATTACCTACCACCACTATCAACCGAGATTATCACCTATCACTGTCACCCAAAATTAACACCTATCACCACTACCACCCAAGATTTCATCAATACCGAGTTATCATATCACTGATGACATAATTCAGTCAGAGTTATCACTGATGACATAATTCAGTGAGAGTTATCACTGATGACATAATTCAGTGAGAGTTATCACTGATGACATAATTCAGTGAGAGTTATCACTGATGACATAATTCAGACAAACCGATAAAGAATACATGTTCAATACTTGTATATATTATTATTGTAAATAGAGGTACCCAAGTATTGTACATTTTCAATATTCATTAACTTATCGGCATTGTATACCGTGTGTGTATGTTTTGGTGTGAAATGCATCATACATACACAATCATTCACACAGAATCCATACGCAGCTGTAAGGGGTACGATAAAGCTCGTGGAGCAGGGAGTGTGTGAACCTAGTAACGACCAGCAAAGACGTGCGGGCCAGGAGCTGTGAACCGACCCTTGCAACCACAAATAGGTGACTGTGTACACACACAAACACACACACACACACACACACACACACACACACACACACACACACACACAAAGATACATGCTGTGTATGTATTTTAACACAACACATTCTAAACGCTTCTACTCTCGCTGATTTCATAATTTCTTTGCTGTGATGATTTGCGAGTTTAAGCAGTCATTATTACTGCAAAAGACTGTGTACCACTATCCTAGGTCTGAAATAACACTTTTACATCTCGGTTCCTTACTCCACTTGGTAAGGATCTCACAAAAGTGTGTAACGGACAAGTGTAGTAGTAGTAGCTACAGCAACACACAGCAAGGGGCATTCTTGAGCTTCCCCAGTGCTCGGATTTAATGCCCAAAGCTGGGGTGTGCCTCAAAAAGGATCCTGTAGTGATTGCTGCCTTTGTACCTCCTGACATCGTCTGCTGCTATGCAGCCGCCACACCCTTCGAGCATAGTGTGGGCGCGGTTTGTGGCAGCCCAAGATGCCTAGCTTCTCCCTCCAAGCCCCGTGGGGGCGGGGAATTGGGGTAGGCCTGGGGACAGCTAGTCCCAGAAGATGAGGACGTACTTGTACCTCCTCCCATGGCAGACATAGGTCTGAGACGCTCTCATGACAGGGAGACAAGGCCGGGCCACCTCTTGGAAAAGGCCTAGGCCGGATGATTATACCGGCGAATCTACAACATAACTGGTAAGGAGCTAGGGATATCTGACTGGTAAAAGGTAACAGTATAGAGTTATCTGCTTGACGAAAGGCTTGAATGCTCCTTTCTCCTCCGCCACCGTTGTCCTCTTTACTTCATTCCTCTCTGTGTTCTCATTCTTAGCCATCTCTCCTTCTCCCGTGCCCTCACTACCTCTCATTCCCATCCTCCTCTCTCTCTCATTCCCCCTCTCATTCTCCCCTCTCTCTCTTTCTCTCTTATTTCCCCCTCTCTCTCTTGTTGCCTCTTTACCCAACGTCTCTCAGTATTGCAATCTGACGTGGTTCAGTGTAGTGAATTCAGCTCAGTGTGCAATTGCACACCGAGGGCGATATGTTCGACTAATACCGACAAGAATTTCTATAAAGTCAATATGCAAATCAAGCATTTATCGGTATGACGTTTTGCTCAGAGAAACGTTGCAAAAATGCCATTTCTGCATACTATCTCTTCCCACCAGTCCCCCAAAAGTGGTAATAAAAGACAACACAAAAAAGCCGTTTCTGATGATTTTTGTTTCTAGTGTACATTATGAAGTCGGGGGAGGTGGTGAAATTGGATAGGTGGACGTGAAATTGGGGACGGGAACCCCCTATTCCAAATTGATGAACAGGTGGGCAAAGATGTGAACTTTCACGCTGAGAAGTCACTATTAGCAAAGCTTTTAAATACCCCCCCCCTCTCTCTCTCTCTCTCTCTCTCTCTCTCTCTCTCTCTACTAACACCTATCTTTCCTTACGTAGTCCCCATAGTGAGCCCTTGTAGTCCTCACAAGAAGCCCTTGTAATCCCCACAAGAAGCCCTTGTAATCCCCACAAGAAGCCCTTGTAATCCCCACAAGAAGCCCTTGTAATCCCCACAAGAAGCCCTTGTAATCCCCACAAGAAGCCCTTGTAATCCCCACAAGAAGCCCTTGTAATCCCCACAAGAAGCCCTTGTAATCCCCACAAGAAGCCCTTGTAATCCCCACAAGAAGCCCTTGTAATCCCCACAAGAAGCCCTTGTAGTCCCCACAAGCCCTTGTAGTCCTCACAGGGAGCCCTTGTAGTCCCCACAGGGAGCTCGTGTAGTCCCGACAGGGAGCTCATGTAGTCCCCACAGGGAGCTCATGTAGTCCCCACAGGGAGCTCATGTAGTCCCCACAGGGAGCTCATGTAGTCCCCACAGAGAGCTCATGTAGACCCCACAGGGAGCTCATGTAGTCCCCACAGGAAGCCCTTGTAGTCCCCACAGGGAGCCCTTGTAGTCCCCACAGGGAGCCCTTGTAGTCCCCACAGGGAGCCCTTGTAGTCCCCACAGGGAGCCCTTGTAGTCCCCACAGGGAGCCCTTGTAGTTCCCACAGGGAGCCCTTGTAGTCCCCACAGGGAGCCCTTGTAGTCCCCACAGGGAGCCCTTGTAGTCCCCACAGGGAGCCCTTGTAGTCCCCACAGGGAGCCCTTGTAGTCCCCACAGGGAGCCCTTGTAGTCCCCACAGGGAGCCCTTGTAGTCCCCACAGGGAGCCCTTGTAGTCCCCACAGGGAGCCCTTGTAGTCCCCACAGGGAGCCCCTGTAGTCACCACAGGGAGCTCATGTAGTTCCCCTAGGTAGCCCTTACCTTTGCCTCATTGTACCTTGCTGGGAGATGCTGGTGTGTTGACAAAAGAGAACAACAACAACTTCGATCAGGTGCTGACCTTTTAATCATACTCGTACAAATAAATACGTAGGCCAGAGGTCAAAATAAAACCGTGGAAAATAAGGTAACCATACGTATTTACATCTTAATCTCGGGGGAAAATAACAAATGTTATTTACAGATCAGTCCACGAGATATATGTAAAATGTGTACATGATAATCTCGGGGAAATGTGTAAAATATTTATGTAGGATGTTACACCTTTTTTCCCTCTTGGAACGTTGGTATGGGAGATTTTTCCTGAAGCTGTCGGGAAAGATTTAGTGCAATGGGAAAATAGAAGCGTATGGAATAGCTACGTTTTACCTTCTTCAGCAGAGTTGCACAAGTGTCGACCTCCAGTGTGTGTGTTGCTTGTGTTGCAGCCGGTCACTGGGAGGGCCGTAGAGGCGTTCCTCCAACACTCGCCTCCCCAAATATGGACTTTACCGAGGGAAAATTCTTCAGCTTGCGTTTTCTTTTTCACGGATGGCGGGAGTTCCCTTCCCTTCGCGTGATTGGCTGAAGAAAACCTGACCGCTGCATCTCTGATTGGCGGAACTAATAAGTTTGTTTTCGCGCTCCACCAATCAGGAGCCTCGTCCGTCCCGCCAAGATCTTTTCCTTTGCTCGAGTTTTTCCGTCAGTTTTCTCGAGTTGCAACTTGAGGCAAAACATTAGCAGCTGCCAACACTGCTTCACTCACTAGACACTATTGTTTTGTGAAGAATTCTTATCCCTTGTACTGGCTGCAACATTCTGTTGTATTGGCTGCAATATTGTTGTACTGGCTGCAACATTGTTGTACTGGCTGCAACATTGTTGTATTGGCTGCAATATTGTTGTACTGGCTGCAACATTGTTGTACTGGCTGCAACATTCTGTTGTATTGGCTGCAATATTGTTGTACTGGCTGCAACATTGTTGTATTGGCTGCAACATTCCGTTGTATTGGCTGCAATATTGTTGTACTGGCTGCAACATTGTTGTACTGGCTGCAACATTATGTTGTATTGACTGCAATATTGTACTGGCTGCAACATTGTTGTACTGGCTGCAACATTATGTTGCATTGGCTGCAATATTGTTGTACTGGCTGCAACATTGTTGTACTGGCTGCAACATTCTGTTGTATTGGCTGCAATATTGTTGTACTGGCTGCAACATTCTCTTGTATTGGCTGCAATATTGTTGTACTGGCTGCAACATTGTATTGGCTTCAACATCGTTATATTTTCTGCGACATTTCTCGTGTACCGGCTGCAACATCCTGGTGTACTGCCTGCAACATTCTACTGTACTTCCTGCAACATCCTGCAGTGCCTTAATTTTTAAGTAAATTTATTTATCCTCTGTTGACATCCCCCCCCCCAAAAAAAAAAAAAAAAAAAAAATCTTCGCTAATCAAAAAATCAATATGCAGAAATATCCCGGTCATGTTCAAAACATTTTTGTTATTGACTCTGCCTTACGAATATTGATTCACGAAAAGAAAATTTCGTGTTCATTTTGCATGCCTCAGGAAATCGTAATGACACGATTGCAAACAAACCATACCACGGGTGGAGTTAGAACCAGCGGTCAGAGAGTCGTATAACTCCAGACCGACGCCTTAGCCACTGGACCAGCTGGTTACAATAAGATTCATCTATGTATATTTATACACTATAGGAAGGTTCTCATAGGCCACCACTGTGACCACAAATGCAAGTTGGATGAATCTTCTTGTGGCCAGCTGGCCCAGTGCCTAACGCGACGGTCTGGAGCTTTGTGACTTTGATCGCGGGTTCTAACCCCGCCGTGGTATGGTTTACGTTTTGTATTTCAATTCTGTCTTCAAATCGTGAATTGACAAACTTGTTTTAAGTTGTATAATGGCATGCATGCATGCATGCACACACACACACACACACACACACACACACACACAGTCTTTGTGTACGGGCTCCAAGAAGCCAAGGGGGCCAACTTTGAAGAAATAAAACAGGAGGAGAAAAAAATGATTGAAGGCATCATGAAAACAATAGGGGAGGGCAATATGACCCAGGTGACAAATTTTCAGAGAATTGGGTGGTTTGCGAGTGGAAGGATACGGCCTGTCAGAGTAACTTTCAAGGAAGAATCAGTTCGAATCAGGATTCTGCAAGAGAAAGCAAGACTGAGGGACAAAGAGGGGTACCAGAGAGTATACCTCGACCGCGACAGAACACAAGAAGAAAGGACTACACTGAAAGAGAGGGTACAGAGACGCAAGGAGGAACGAGAAGCAATGAAAATGAGCAGGACCCAGACACAGGAGGAAGGGCAAACACACCCCACAGAATCTCCCACCAAAAGACCCCACCCGCAACATTCCCAACGCAACTGAGCAACCTATACTACAACCCACTCACTGTTCCCTCTGCCACCAACCCCCATATCACAAACCTCACCCCAACAGCTGTCCCTTATGGGCATTCTGACCCCACCCCCATCAACACATACCCCACCTACACCACAGCCCCATATAGGCCCCCACCAAGGCTCTCGCTCCCCCAACCCCAATATACTTGCATGACCACAATGATAGAAAAGAAACTAAAGGTTTGGTACACAAACGCGGATGGAATAACGAATAAACATGAGGAGTGGAATGAAAGAATCAGTGAAAAATCCCCAGACATCATAGCAGTCACAGAAACAAAACTCGCTGAGACAATAACAGACACAATCTTCCCAACAGGATATCAGATCCTGAGGAAAGATAGAAGGAGTAGAGGGGGAGGAGGGGTTGCACTGCTCATAAAACACCAATGGGGATTTGAGGAAATGGAAGGCATGGACATGATTGGAGAAAGAGACTACATTGTAGGTACAATTCAGTCCGGAGAACATAAAGTAGTCATTGGAGTGATGTATAACCCACCACAGAACTGCAGGAGGCCAAGAGAGGAGTACGAAGAAAACAACAGGGTGATGGTGGACACACTGGCTGAGGTGGCAAGAAGAGCTCACTCGAGCAGAGCAAAGTTACTGGTAATGGGCGATTTCAACCACAGGGAGATCGACTGGGAAAACCTGGAGCCACATGGGGGTCTCGAAACATGGAGAGCCAAGATGTTGGATGTGGTACTTGAAAACCTCATGCATCAACATGTCAGGGACACAACCAGAGAGAGAGGGGAGGATGAGCCAGCAAGACTGGATCTTGTGTTCACCCTGAGCAGTTCAGACATCGAGGACATCACTTACGAGAGGCCCCTTGGAGCTAGCGATCATGTGGTTCTGAGTTTTGACTATATAGTAGAGTTACAAGTGGAGAAGGTAACAGGAACTGAAGGGGACAGGCCAAACTATAAAAGGGGGGACTACACAGGTATGAGAAACTTCCTGCAGGAGGTTCAGTGGGACAGAGAAATGGTAGGAAAATCAGTAAACGAGATGATGGAATATGTGGCAACAAAGTGCAAGGAGGCAGAGGAAAGTTTTGTTCCCAAGGGAAACAGAAATAATAGGAAGACCAAAACGAGTCCTTGGTTTACCCGAAGGTGTAGGGAGGCAAAAACTAAGTGCAACAGAGAATGGAAAAGGTACAGGAGGCATAGGACCCAGGAAAACAAGGAGATTAGTAGAAGAGCCAGAAACGAGTATGCGCAGATAAGGAGGGAGGCCCAGCGACAGTATGAAAACGACATAGCATCGAAAGTCAAATCTGACCCGAAACTGCTGTATAGCCACATTAGGAGGAAGACAACAGTCAAGGACCAGGTGATAAGGCTGAGGAAAGAAGGTGGAGAACTCACAAGAAACGATCAAGAGGTATGTGAGGAGCTCAACACGAGATTTAAGGAAGTATTTACAGTAGAGACAGGAAGGACTCTGGGGGGACAGACCAGATGGGGACACCAACAAGGAATACACCAACAAGTGTTGGACGACATACATACAGATGAGGAGGAGGTGAAGAAACTGCTAAGGGACATCGATACCTCAAAGGCAATGGGACCGGACAACATCTCTCCATGGGTCCTTAGAGAGGGAGCAGATATGTTGTGCGTACCACTTACCACAATCTTCAACACATCCCTGGAAACTGGGCAACTACCTGAGGTATGGAAGACGGCAAATGTAGTTCCCATTTTCAAAAAAGGAGACAGAAAAGAGGCACTAAACTATAGACCTGTGTCATTGACGTGTATAGTATGCAAAATTATGGAGAAGATTATCAGGAGGAGAGTGGTGGAGCACCTGGAACGGAACAGGAGTATAAATGCCAACCAGCACGGATTCACGGAAGGCAAATCCTGTGTCACAAACCTTCTGGAGTTTTATGATAAAATAACAGAAGTAAGACAAGAGAGAGAGGGGTGGGTTGATTGCATCTTCTTGGACTGCAAGAAGGCTTTTGACACAGTTCCTCACAAGAGATTAGTGCAGAAGCTAGAGCATCAGGCGCATATAACAGGAAGGGCACTGCAATGGATCAGAGAATACCTGACAGGGAGGCAACAACGAGTCATGGTACGTAATGATGTATCACAGTGGGCACCTGTGACGAGCGGGGTCCCACAGGGGTCGGTCCTAGGACCAGTGCTATTTTTGGTATATGTGAACGACATGACGGAAGGGTTAGACTCAGAAGTGTCCCTGTTTACAGATGATGTGAAGTTAATGAGGAGAATTAAATCTGATGAGGACCAGGCAGGACTTCAAAGAGACCTGGACAGACTGGACACCTGGTCCAGCAAATGGCTTCTCGAATTTAATCCTGCCAAATGCAAAGTCATGAAGATAGGGGAAGGGCACAGAAGACCACAGACAGAGTATAGGCTAGGTGGCCAAAGACTGCAAACCTCACTCAAGGAGAAAGATCTTGGGGTGAGTATAACACCGAGCATGTCTCCGGAAGCACACATCAATCAGATAACTGCTGCAGCATATGGGCGCCTGGCAAACCTGAGAACAGCATTCCGACACCTTAGTAAGGAATCATTCAAGACACTGTACACCGTGTATGTCAAGCCCATACTGGAGTATGCAGCACCTGTTTGGAACCCGCACTTGATAAAGCACGTCAAGAAACTAGAGAAAGTACAAAGGTTTGCAACAAGGTTAGTTCCAGAGCTAAGGGGAATGTCCTATGAAGAAAGATTAAGGGAAATCGGCCTGACGACACTGGAGGACAGGAGGGTCAGGGGAGACATGATAACGACATATAAAATACTGCGTGGAATAGACAAGGTGGACAAGGACAGGATGTTCCAGGGAGGGGACACAGAAACAAGAGGCCACAATTGGAAGTTGAAGACACAAATGAGTCAGAGAGATAGTAGGAAGTATTTCTTCAGTCATAGAGTTGTAAGGCAGTGGAATAACCTAGAAAATGACGTAGTGGAGGCAGGAACCATACACAGTTTTAAGACGAGGTTTGATAAAGCTCATGGAGCGGGGAGAGAGAGGGTCTAGTAGCAACCGGTGAAGAGGCGGGGCCAGGAGCTAGGACTCGACCCCTGCAACCACAAATAGGTGAGTACACACACACACACACACACACACACACACACACACACACACACACACACACACACGAAAATTTGTTACTGCACGCCATATCTTTATTTACTGCATGTACAAGATGTACAGATCAGAGCTGACATCAGTGACATACTACTATATAGAAAGCCCCTTGTTATGCTGAGGAATCAGGGCAAATTAAGTCAGTTTTGTTCCAGGATGCGACCCACACGAGTCGACTAACACCTAGGTACCCATTTTAAATTGATGAGTGAACATGAGCAGCAGGTGTCTTATGGAAACACGTCCGTAATATTTTCCAGCCGTACCGGACGAGATTCGAACTCCGGACCTCAGTGTGTGAGCTGAGTGCACTAGCAATCGAGCTACGGGACACTAGTAAAGTAACTAGCAGCCCCACACTGGTAAGATAACGACTAGCCACTACCTGTACGTGGCACTCTCACCCAAGCTGTGATGCTGTGTAGGATGGATCACCAGACAAAGCCTTGCTGAACAGACAAGACAAAAGACTGTGGCCACAGGCTATCTGCAGTAGAACCTAGAAAATCTCTCGAAACCTGTGACAGGTATATCACGGGTGTTCCATCTAGGGTATTGTGGCATATATACCTCAGAGAATTTCACGTTTTATAGATCCGTGAAAACTTTGTACATTGCAGTAGCACAAACTTTGGATATAATGTAAGTGAAGTTTGCAGACTGTCGATAGTAAGGTCAAAAATATTTATAACTGTGGGTGCTGTCGCTGGTGTGGATTATTATCATCTATATTCAGGTGTGGATGCTGGTCTATGAGTGGGTAATGCCACGGGAGTCGAGTATAGTGCCAACTTTTGGCATTGGTTCATGGCTTTGAGCTCTATTATAGTAAGCGCGCCCGCGCGCACACACACACACACACACACACACACACACACACACACACACACACAGTGGAGGCAGTGGAGGCAGGATCCATACATAGCTTTAAGCAGAGGTATGATAAAGCTCACGGCTCAGGGAGAGTGACCTAGTAGCGATCAGTGAAGAGGCGGGGCCAGGAGCTCGGACTCGACCCCCGCAACCTCAACTAGGTGAGTACAACTAGGTGAGTACACACACACACACACACACACACACACACACACTTGGAATAGTTTAGCAAGTGATATATTGGAGGCAGGAACCATTCATAGCTTTAAGACGAGGTATGATAAAGCTCATGGAGCAGGGAGAGAGAGAGAGGACCTAGTAGCGATCATTGAAGTGGTGGGGGCCAGGAGCCGAGTCTTGGCCCCCTGCAACCACAATTTGGCGAGTACAATTAGGCGAGTACAATTAGGCGAGTACACACGCACATCTGAAAAAACATGTTGAACAGGAGTAACCTAGTTACAGAAGTATGCAACGAGACTCACGGAACTGGATCTACTGGCAGTGTAGGACAGAAGACCCAGGGAAACTAAGGTAGATATGGTCAGGTTCCTTGACAGGAGAGAAAGAGGCCAATGATTTAGACACATTTGCAACAGTTGGGTATCTTCATTGTTGAAATATTTCGTCTATACAGCAGGCTTCATCAGTCAAATACAGAGACAGGAGGAGAAGCGAAAATGTAATCAGTCCAAGAACCTTGGAAAAAGCTACACTCGGAAAGACAGCTGCAAGTTACAGAAACAGATGTGCAATAACCGTGTCTGGAAATATTTCTCCAGTCTCAGGGAGGTCGGGAAGGGGAATGCTCTTGATGAAGTGGAGGAGGCAGACACCATACAAAGCTTTAAGAGCATGTACGATACAAATTCACTCCCTTTTAGAGGAAAGGAGGAATTGAACCTGACTAGCGACAAGTTAGGGCGAGGCAAGGAACCTGTGACAACAGCCAGCCACCCACACCTACCCACCCGCTCATCCCCACTCGTACATTGGTACACCAATGTACCCACACAAATTCACCCAAACACCTCTACGTAAACCAAGCCTTTTTATCATTCGGTTTATGTTATACATTTAGTCTCCTCGAAATGGCCCTGCCTTCTAATTACCAAGTAACTCTCCTTACTGTACTGGTCTGTTTTGTAAATAAAGGATGACCTTTAGATAAATGGCTCATTGAACAGACAAGTTGATAAATTAGACATGTGCAACACTTGGGTATCTACTGTGGAAACGTTTCATCACATTGTGGCTTCATCAGTCCAATACATAGAAGAATGGTGGAGATCAGATGGAGTTTGAGGTAATCAGTCCCTTAGCCTCGAGTCGATGTAATCAGTCCACCATTCTTGAAAAGAACAATCTTGATAAGAATGATGGACTGATTACATTGACTACAGACTGAGGGACTGATTACCTCAAACTCCTCCTTTGTATTGGACTGATGAAGCCACTGTGTGGAGAAACGTTTCAATAATAAACATTCTCGAGTGTTGCACATGTGTCTAATTTATCAAAGGGTATCCTAAAGACAGTCTCAGAAAAATCATAGAATGAGTGGCAGGAAAGTCTTGAAACTCTCAGGTCTGTGTGATGCGTTTGTAATCGTGTCATTACGACAGCTTCAGACATCTGTCACCTGACACTTCAGTACTTATGCCGGGTGAACAGAAGTCCAGTTTTAGTCGGTAATGTCTCCAACTTACCAAAGGCCTAAACCAGATTCGTTTTTTATATTATGTAACACCGTCAACTCTGCCTACCACTGCCCACATCTGCCAGCAGTATATAAACCCCATTTCTGAGAATATGCTGCAAACATTTTTTACAGGGGGGGGGTGGGCCGGTAAGCCGGCTGAAGGCCTCGGTCAGATGAACAAAACTTCCAGTTGTGGGTCATCAGGAAACACTTGTCCTGTTTCCCGGCAAGCTTTACCTGAGGGTAATGTTTGATCACATCGATTCCAGTCTGAGGGACTCATTACCTCAACTCCTCATCTACCTTTCTCTTCTCTGGACAGAAGATACCCAAATGTTGCACGTTTTGCACATGCATCGTATTCCCCTACACGACACTAGTTACACACTAACTACCCACACAACACTACTTACCCAAGTGTAACGTCAAACCATGTCACAGTCATCAAACGAATTGGACAGCAATCCCATCATCAATGTTTACAGATGATCGCCAGGTATCGCAGTGTAGTGACCCGTATTGTGTGATAATAAAGAGTAATAAGCATTAGTTCCACATGAGTAAGACGATCATCCAGACAGCCTGCAATGTTGCAGGGTTAGATTGACCAGGCTTGCCTGCCTAGACGATCATCCAGACAGGCTGCAATGTTGCAGGCATAGATCGTCTAGGCCTGCCTGCCTAGACGATCATCAAGGCAGCCTGCAATGTAGCACTGATGCCATAGACCAGACTTCATCTCTCATCTCCCACCAGATAAATAGTTCCGTTAGTGGGTATTAGCCACTGTGCATAATCATTAGTAGGTTGGTAGACAGCAACCACCCAGGGAAGTACTACCGTCCTGCCAGATGACTGTGAAACAGAAACCTGTAACTGTTTTGCATGATGGTAGGATTGCTGGTCTCTTTTTCTGTCTCATAAACACGCTAGATAACAGGGATATTTTGCTACTCATACTTACACTTTTGGTCACACTTCACAGACACGCACATGCATATATATATACATACATCTAGGTTTTTCTCCTTTTTCTAAATAGCTCTTGTTCTTCTTTATTCTTCTATTGTCCATAGGGAAGTGGAAAAGAATCTTTCCTCCGTAAGCCATGCGTGTCGTATGAGGCGACTAAAATGCCGGGAGCAATGGGCTAGTAACCCCTTCTCCTGCAGACATTTACTAAAAAAAAGAGAAGAAAAACTTTATAAAACTGGGATGCTTGAATGTGCGTGGATGTAGTGCGGATGACAAGAAACAGATGATTGCTGATGTTGTGAATGAAAAGAAGTTGGATGTCCTGGCTCTAAGCGAAACAAAGCTGAAGGGGGTAGGGGAGTTTCGGTGGGGGGAAATAAATGGGATTAAATCTGGAGTATCTGAGAGAGTTAGAGCAAAGGAAGGGGTAGCAGTAATGTTGAATGATCAGTTATGGAAGGAGAAAAAAGAATATGAATATGTAAATTCAAGAATTATGTGGATTAAAGTAAAGGTTGGATTCGAAAAGTGGGTCATAATAAGCGTGTATGCACATGGAGAAGAGAAGAATGTAGAGGAGAGAGAGATTTTGGGAGATGTTAAGTGAATGTATAGGAGCCTTTGAACCAAGTGAGAGAGTAATTGTGGTAGGGGACCTGAATGCTAAAGTAGGAGAAACTTTTAGAGAGGGTGTGGTAGGTAAGTTTGGGGTGCCAGCTGTAAATGATAATGGGAGCCCTTTGATTGAACTTTGTATAGAAAGGGGTTTAGTTATAGGTAATACATATTTTAAGAAAAAGAGGATAAATAAGTATACAAGATATGATGTAGGGCGAAATGACAGTAGTTTGTTGGATTATATATTGGTAGATAAAAGACTGTTGAGTAGACTTCAGGATGTACATGTTTATGGAGGGGCCACAGATATATCAGATCACTTTCTAGTTGTAGCTACACTGAGAGTAAAAGGTAAATGGGATACAAGGAGAACAGAAGCATCAGGGAAGAGAGAGGTGAAGGTTTATAAACTAAAAGAGGAGGCAGTTAGGGTAAGATATAAACAGCTATTGGAGGATAGATGGGCTAATGAGAGCATAGGCAATGGGGTCGAAGAGGTATGGGGTAGGTTTAAAAATGTAGTGTTAGAGTGTTCAGCAGAAGTTTGTGGTTACAGGAAAGTGGGTGCGGGAGGGAAGAGGAGCGATTGGTGGAATGATGATGTAAAGAGAGTAGTAAGGGAGAAAAAGTTAGCATATGAGAAGTTTTTACAAAGTAGAAGTGATGCAAGGAG
This sequence comes from Cherax quadricarinatus, assembly GCF_038502225.1. Taxonomy (NCBI): domain Eukaryota; kingdom Metazoa; phylum Arthropoda; class Malacostraca; order Decapoda; family Parastacidae; genus Cherax; species Cherax quadricarinatus. The sequence goes on from NC_091382.1 coordinate 6,580,002, forward strand.
GGAAGAGTATATGGAGAAAAAGAGAGAGGTTAAGAGAGTGGTGAAGCAATGTAAAAAGAGCAAATGAGAGTGGGTGAGATGTTATCAACAAATTTTGTTGAAAATAAGAAAAAGTTTTGGAGATTACCAAGTTAAGGAAGCCTAGAGAACAAATGGATTTGTCAGTTAAAAATAGGAGAGGAGAGTTATTAAATGGAGAGTTAGAGGTATTGGGAAGATGGAGGGAATATTTTGAGGAATTGTTAAATGTTGATGAAGATAGGGAAGCTGTGTTTTCGTGTATAGGGCAAGGAGGAATAACATCTTGTAGGAGTGAGGAAGAGCCAGTTGTGAGTGTGGGGGAAGTTCGTGAGGCAGTAGGTAAAATGAAAGGGGGTAAGGCAGCCGGGATTGATGGGATAAAGATAGAAATGTTAAAAGCAGGTGGGGATATAGTTTTGGAGTGGTTGGTGCAATTATTTAATAAATGTATGGATGAGGGTAAGGTACTTAGGGATTGGCAGAGAGCATGCATAGTTCCTTTGCATAAAGGCAAAGGGGACTAAAGAGTGCAAAAATTATAGGGGGATAAGTCTGTTGAGTATACCTGTAAAGTGTATGGTAGAGTTATTTTTGATAGAATTAAGAGTAAGACGGAGAACAGGATAGCAGATGAACAAGGAGGCTTTAGGAAAGGTAGGGGGTGTGTGGACCAGGTGTTTACAGTGAAACATACAAGTGAACAGTATTTAGATAAGGCTAAAGAGGTCTTTGTGGCATTTATGGATTTGGAAAAGGCGTATTACAGGGTAGATAGGGGGGCAATGTGGCAGATGTTGCAGGTGTATGGTATAGGAGAGGTTACTGAAAGCAGTGAAGAGTTTTTACGAGGATAGTGAGGCTCAACTTAGAATATGTAGGAAAGAGGGAAATTATTTCCAAGTAAAAGTAGGCCTTAGACAAGGATGTGTGATGTCACCGTGGTTGTTTAATATATTTATAGATGGGGTTGTAAGAGAAGTAAATGCGAGGGTCTTGACAAGAGGCGTGGAGTTAAAAGATAAAGAATCACACACAAAGTGGGAGTTGTCACAGCTGCTCTTTGCTGATGACACTGTGCTCTTGGGAGATTCTGAAGAGAAGTTGCAGAGATTGGTGGATGAATTTGGTAGGGTGTGCAAAAGAAGAAAATTAAAAGTGAATACAGGAAAGATTAAGGTTATAAGAATAACAAAAAGATTAGGTGATGAAAGATTGGATATCAGATTGGAGGGAGAGAGTATGGAGGAGGTGAATGTATTCAGATATTTGGGAGTGGACGTGTCAGCGGATGAGTCTATGAAAGATGAGGTGAATCATAGAATTGATGAGGGGAAAAGGGTGAGTGGTGCACTTAGGAGTCTGTGGAGACAAAGAACTTTGTCCTTGGAGGCAAAGAGGGGAATGTATGAGAGTATAGTTTTACCAACGCTCTTATGTGGGTGTGAAGCATGGGAGATGAATGTTGCAGCGAGGAGAAGGCTGGAGGCAGTGGAGATGTTATGTCTGAGGGCAATGTGTGGTGTGAATATAATGCAGAGAATTCGTAGTTTGGAAGTTAGGAGGAGGTGCGGGATTACCAAAACTGTTGTCCAGAGGGCTGAGGAAGGGTTGTTGAGGTGGTTCGGACATGTAGAGAGAATGGAGCGAAACAGAATGACTTCAAGAGTGTATCAGTCTGTAGTGGAAGGAAGGCGGGGTAGGGGTCGGCCTAGGAAAGGTTGGAGGGAGTGGGTAAAGGAGGTTTTGTGTGCGAGGGGCTTGGACTTCCAGCAGGCATGCGTGAGCGTGTTTGATAGGAGTGAATGGAGACAAATGGTTTTTAATACTTGACGAGCTGTTGGAGTGTGAGCAAAGTAAGATTTATGAAGGGGTTCAGGGAAATCGGCAGGCCGGACTTGAGTCCTGGAGATGGGAAGTACAGTGCCTGCTCTCTGAAGGAGGGGTGTTTATGTTGCAGTTTAAAAACTGTAGTGTAAAGCACCCTTCTGGCAAGACAGTGATGGAGTGAATGATGGTGAAAGTTTTTCTTTTTCGGGCCACCCTGCCTTGGTGGGAATCGGCCAGTGTGATAAAAAAAAAAGGTCAAGTTAGAACTAAGTTGAAAACTCTCATGTATAAAATACAACCAATAAATATTACACCCACAAAAAATATTAATTTACTGAACATAATAATAATAATAGTAATAATAATAATTAGAATAATCTTTGCCTCTACAAGTTCATGATACAACTTATACAAACCATAGCTGACATTAGTGACATGTTATATAGAAAGCCCCTTGTTATGCAGAGCATTTCGGCAGTGTAAGTTAATTTTATCCCCGGGATGCTACCCACTCCAGTCGGCTAGCACGCAGGTACCTATTTACTTCAAGCTGAACAGTGACAGCAGGTGTCTTAAGAAAGCACGTTCTAATGTTTCCACCCTTACCGGGGATTGCTCCCCAAAATAGTGTGAGAGCTGTATTCTACCAACAGAGCCACGGTACACACCACTGTTAAAAGCTTCGCTTAGTATTTCCTCGGCGCCATTACAGGCTTCCTAGTACATGCATATATGACTTAAGTAAGACGTAGGTGGTTAAAATAGGCTTCACAGCCAGCTGTACATCACATGTCACGGAAGGAAAGGCAGGTAGGGAAGGGAGCACCTCCATACAGATGGATACGGTTTATGTGCCCATGATCGATCCTCAGCCCTGCAGATGTGTCCATGATCGATCCTCAGCCTGCAGATGTGCCCATGATCGATCCTCAGTCTACTTGGAGGGTGCATCGGGGGTCAACGCCCCCTGGGCCCGGTCCTTGGCCAGGACTCGCAGTGGATCAGGGCCTGATAAACCAGGCTGTTTTTGCTGGGTGCACGTAAACTGACATACGAACCACAGCCAGGCTGGTCAGGTACTGACTTTAGGTGCCTGTCCAGTTCCCTCTTGAAGACAGCCAGGAGTCTATTGGTAATCCCTTTTATGCATGCTGGTAGTTAAACAGTCTTAGGAACGTCCATTACCCCATATTTTTGGTTACTGGCCCGTTATTAAACAAAAAATGAAAAGGGAACCTGACATCATGCAGTAAACGACAGAGATTTCCAATTTGTTTTTTTGTGGAGCATGGTAAAGATTTCGAGGTGTTGCAAAGTGTCAGCTATTGTTAAAGGAGGAGAGTTTAACGCCCAAGTCAAGCATTGTATTAAATGTTGCTCATCTTTAGGGCTCACCGGGTCTGCCACTTTTGAAGGAATTATGAGGTTTGTGGTTAATTTACCGCGAGGGTAATGTCTGTTATAGTGTAAACACAACAGATGCATCAGCAGAGACAAACAGCAACTGTAGCAACAAAGGGGGTTGGGGGTAGAATTAGAAGGGGGTGGCAGCAACAGCAGTACCTGAGGGGGTGGCAGTAACAGTAGCACCAGAGACTACTGCAGCAGCAATAGCAGCATCAGAGGCGGTGGCAGCATCAACTACCCCAGAGACTGCAGCAGCAACAGCAGCAGTGGCATCAGGGGCAGGGTGATGTTAGAGGCAATGACCAAATCATCATTATTATAATCAAGGGGGAAGCGCTAAACCCGGAGGATTATACAGCGCCTGGGGGGGGGGGGAGGATGTGGAAGGCATTCAGGCTTAATTCGGGGAACTGGAGCACAGATCCAATTCCCTAAATCAAGAGCCCCTCACCAACATCAAGGAACCTTCCTTGAGGGGCCACCAAATCATTAAAAGAGGCAATGGAGGCTTGAGCAGTGACAAGGTCTACGTATTACAGCCCGAGTTGTATCCAAATGTCTTTTGAAGACATTCCAATTGTACCTATCCCCACTTTCAACCTTTTCATGTTTACCGTCGATAATAGGAGAGTATTTTATTTCCCAGGGTGGCTATACTTTATTTTAGGGTCTAGTCCAGCTACCCTTGTGGTAAAAAGATTATTTTTTTTCCAGTAACACCTGTGGCAGGATCACCCCTAAAGGGTAATGGAAAACAAAATATAGTCGAAATTATACTATATAAAAAGTTCCAAGTCATACACGACATTTAAAACCATTCTTGCCATCCTTATTATGGCGTAACAAAAAGAAAATATATAAATTAGCGTTGAAGTTGATAAACGAGAAAGACGAAATCACTGTCACGAGATGGTTCCTCATACATTACTAACTCCTGCTTGAATACATCCTTTGTCAATAACAGAAGAACGGTAACAGAAAATAAATAAGGGCTCGTAATAACACAACAGGCGGTCCCCTCCCGTTGTATCGATATTCACAGAGGGTGTAATGAGTGTCCACGGGAGGAAACGCCCACACACCCACTGCAACAGTAAATATCGACACTTTCATTTTTATAATGGCGCCATAACTCACTAACAAAACTAGAGCGGTGTAGAACGAGGCACCAAAATATGTTCCTGGCACACCAAGAACATTTACTGCCAGGGAGAAATGTTGGAAAAGTTCTGATGGTGCGGTAATGACACACCTGGTCGTCAGCCTTCACTCTAATGTTGTTTATGGCGCTGTTTTCCCACACCTGGACTCAACCTTTAATGTTTACGAAGCACTGCTGCCACAACTGGTCGTCAGCCTTATCTAATATTATTTATGTGTGGTCATAACTAATCGTCAGCAAAATATGTGCCAAATGTAGGTCATTAATATCATGTTTTCCTTCACATATCTTGTGATGTTTTGTTGATTCAGGAACAATACAGGTTGTAAAATACCAACAGACATGCAACATATAGGACCTTTATAAGGAGAGGTTTTTTACTTAATATATAATAGACAGTGCAGGTAACCTGAAGCAAAAGTGAGGTGTTTCAAGTCACCTGCACTATCTTTTGTATATTAACCTGTTTCAGCGTAATTAAATCTGCATCTACTTCACAGGTAAAGCGCTATCAACCTAACATTCTCAAAGAGATCCTCAGTTGGATCACCTTAGGATTAACATCAGTGTCAGGGCATAGTTTCTGACGAATCTAATAAGCTTACTCTGTTAATTAGGACTGAAGAAGCCACTCGTGGAGAAACGTTTTCTTTTGTATCCCTAATTGTACACAAGAGTTAATGTCCACAGTTTGTCAGTATCACCAAACGATTTTCAACCAACAGTTCATGTCTCGTGTGATGGTGTAGGATAAGTCTAATCCTGATATGCTAAAACTTCCCGAATTCTGAACCACTGTGTTGACCATTAAGGTTAAAGCTGCCTCGAGGCAGTGACGCTTATGCATATCCTTTTCCCTTCAGTAGCAATGCATCCCCTTTCCACTCGACAATGAAGGAAAATTTGATTTAAACTTGTTCTCCAAGGTTTATCCCTATCTTCAGTGTCTGTAATCAACGAACCTGTGCATTTAGATATACAGGACCTTGTAAAGTCACCTACACGTCTTTCAAGAATCACTCGCAAGTAAACAAGGCATCCTTTGTAAACAAGATTTTTCTAAATTGATTTTTCTTAAGAACCAAATTGAAAAACTGTTGGGTTTACGAATAGGAAAAACTATTTCGTGAGTCATGATAACGGCGTTGAGAGGACTTGAGCTAGAGTTCGTCACGGCCACGCTGGCGGGAGATTCGTCTGTGAAGCCTTGCATTTGTGGTCACAGTGGTGCCTATGCTAACCTTCCTATGGTGTATAAATATACCTAGTTGGATGACTCTTATTGTAGCCAGCTGGCCCAGTGGCTAAAGCGTCGGTCTGGAGTTTTATGACACTAGCCGCGGGTTCAAGCCCCGCCCCACATTTTATCGTGGCAACGTTTCACTCTCCTGGAACCAATAAATTGCCTTGAAAACAAATGCTGCTTGGAGAAACGTTTCACTATGTGGAGCTCCACTGAGCGAAACGTTGTCCAAATAAAAATATATTCTGCCCCGTAAACGCTTCTTCACCATTTTAGACACTACGAAATTTGGACTGAATCTGCGAATTGAGAAGAACAAATTCATGGATTAACTTTTTTAATTTGGTTTAGTAAAAATATTCATTTACCGATATTTTTAAAACAAAATTGTTAGCAGTGAACATTTTCCATTATGTCTTATTTATGTATAGGAATAAATTCAAGCAAATGTTCCTGCGTCGTATTTTAGAGTTTAATAAAAATATGAAATTAAAATATCCAGCTCGTGTTGATCTCACTGTTTATATTGCCTGACAAAAGTAATTTATCATCACGGTTGCCATCCACTGTGATTGTGTTGTCACTCACGTTGCGATAAATCCTTAGTTTGCAGGATTGATTCCCGTCCGTAGTAGCGAACCGGTGTGGTCAATCAGGCTGTTTTTGCTCACCCTATCTGCTGACAAGTCCACTCTCAGATATCTATACACGTTTATTTACTCTCTAGTTTTCCATTCAGTCTGATTTCTCATTGCCTTTTATAAAGTCGGTCATGATCTAATATCTAATATTCCTTTGTTTTGCTATACAGGGCCACTAGAGTAAGTCGGTAATATTCTAATATTCCATTGTTTTGCTATACGGGGCCACTAGAGTAAGCCGGTCATGATCTAATATCTCACTGTTTTGCTATGCAGGGCCACTAGAGTAAGTCGGTCATGATCTAATATTTCATTGTTTTGCTATGCAGGGCTGCCAGAATAAGTCGGTTTCGTCCCTTTAGTGGACCAGAAATTTAGTAACATAGTTGTAAATACTCTTTGCCAAAATCCCATAGTCTTACTGTCTTAATGTCACCCATTACATGTAGCAACAAGTTTGAACGAGTTTCTCTAAAAGGGGATATCTTGCTAATCATCAAGAGCTCTTGATCCGAGGAATTAGCTATTTTACTTTATCAGGTCACACCTGAATACCTCCCATTCTCCAGTTAGACTTAGCAATTTCGCATGAAGAGCTTACTCGTGTATTTATCCAACTTAATTTACAAGCTACCCAAGGTTTTAGCCTCACTAACACAGTTTCCGAGCCTTTCTAAATCTAAACTTATCTAATTTGAATGCATTATTGCGGGTTCTCTCTTGGAGGGATACCATCTAAACTCCATTAACAAATCAAGCAACAGTCCCTCGCAGGTAAACAAGGTATCCCTTGCAAACAAGATTTTTAAATTCAGTATTTTAACGAAACAATTAAAAGCCATTAGATAAAAGGACACAAGCCAAACTAATACATTTTGATAAATTAGACACATGTGCAACTCTTGGGTTTACCTGGTATCTTTATTGAGGAAACGTTTCGCCACACAGTGGCTTCTTCAGTGGCTTTATCATGTCGGTTCTCGGAACCATTCATCTACAAACCTGTCAGACACTGCAACTTCTTGGGATCTTAATACTTGGGAATTCTTCGCTTGCCTAATTCTTGGGCACGACCTACTTCCACATTGAACAAATGTGACACCACCTATGACTGCTGCACCTCTCCTACAAACGGTTTATAAGCTCCTTCTCCGCACGTATGCCGTATTCTATTCAAGATTGATGGACTGACCACATCGACTCAAGGTTGAGGGACTGATTACCTCATTCTCCTCCTGTTCAAGATTCTCCTTTGTATGGACTGATGAAGCCACTGTGTGGCGAAACGTTTCCTCAATAAAGATACCCAAGAGTTGCACATGTGTCTAATTTATCAACATGTTGGTTCTCTGAACCATTCATCTACTAATACATTTTATTGTGGCAACGTTTCGCCCTCTCTCGCTTTGCCCCTTTTACATATTACCGGTATTTTCTACCAACAAAGCTCTAAACCCGAAGGAGTAGTGGCGGCTCGATCCTCCGTCAGCTTATCAGAAGAATATTCCCACAACTAACTTCCGGAAATACTTAATATTTGGTATGAATTTCATTCAATAATTTTAATTTTTTTTCGTGCCCAAAAAAATCTTATCTCAATTTACTTATATAGAAAAAAAATATATCGTAGCGAGAGTAATTAACTTCATTAAGTGGTAATTAGCCCTGTAATTACCTGCAGGAAGGTTCACAGCATTTTATCAGTGGATTATTTCCGGTAATTATATTATGCTTTTTATACTGCGTCGGTGTGACGCAAAGCGCCTGGGTGACGCAACGCACCTGGGTGACGCAACGAGCCTGGGTGACGCAACGAGTTTGGGTGACGCAACGAGCCTGAGTGACGCAACGAGGCTGGATGACGCAACGAGGCTGGGTAACGCAACGAGGCTGGGTGACGCAACGAGGCTGGGTGACGCAACGAGCCTGGGTGACGCAACGAGCCTGGGTGACGCAACGAGCCTGGGTGACGCAACGAGCCTGGGTGACGCAACGAGTTTGGGTGACGCAACGAGGCTGGGTGACGCAACGAGCCTGGGTGACGCAACGAGCCTGGGTGACGCAACGTGCCTGAGTGACGCAAGACATTACCAGAAGAATTTTCAACAGGATCACAGTAACACGAATTTCTTAATGTACATATGCAAAAGTAAGGTTACTGTAATCAGAAACGTTTCGCCTTCACAGTAGACTTTCTCAGTCAAATACAGAGGCAGCAGCAGAAGCAGTAGAGATGTATAGAGGATGTCATCAGTCCATCACCCTTGAAGACGCAATTTTGAGGAGGTCAGTCCCTCAGCCAACTGCAAAGCTGAGGGACTGACCACCTCATCTTGTGTATATAGTTCTACTGTCTTCCAATTATGTCGTTGGATTGATAAAGCCACTGGATGGGCGAAACGTCTACAACGTCTAATTCTTCATCTCGTCGGTACTGTATACTATACTTGATTACATCTTAACATCTCTGATTTTGCTGCCTCCTTTGTATTCGACTGAAGAAGCCTACTGTGCAGGCGAAACGTTTCCGAACAGAGTTACCTAACTGTTGCACAGGTGTCTTGTATACTAATCGGTATAGTGTACTATTTTCAAATATACATTAAAACTAGACCAAGTAACCATTTCTCGCCATCTAAAACGTTAAGTCCTTAGTAACAGACCAATAGAAAAAATTGCGATCGACAGCGAACGAAAATTACGAAAAAGATCACTGAACAGCCGTTGTTCTCTCGGTGGCAAATTTTTAGGGACTTGGGAGGTAACCAGAGGACAAAATATGACCACTCAAATTGCCCATTACAACAGAAATGGCACGAGATCATATCTCGGAACGGAAACCACTGTTGAAAGGAACGGAAAAGATCATGAGAAGGTTGATCTGGACTGATTACAGTGTGTGTGTGTGTGTGTGTGTGTGTGTGTGTGTGTGTGTGTGTGTGTGTGTGTGTGTGTGTGTGTGTGTGTGTGTGTGTGTGTGTATGTGTGTGTGTGTGTGTGTGTATGTGTGTGTATGTGTGTGTATGTGTGTGTGTGTGTGTGTGTGTATGTGTATGTGTGTGTGTGTGTATGTGTATGTGTGTGTGTGTGTATGTGTATGTGTGTATATATATATATATATATATATATATATATATATATATATATATATATATATATATATATATATATATATATATATATATATATATATATATATTTCTCAGTAAAGCTAATTTAGCAACATAATCTTATCTTAAATTACAATATTTGTTTCAATTCTAATTTATTGTAGGTCAGCCCTAAATTAGGTTTAACAATGATGCTAAGCTTAACATTGGGATGTTTACGTACATTAGATGACTTTCCACTGTTTGGTGAAGTAATCGTTGTTTTACAAGCCTGCAATCACGTACAAAAACTACGTTCACAATCTAAAACTACATTCATGTACAACTACGTTTGTAATACACACTAACTTAACATTGCATAACTACAACATCCACCTACAATAGCACCGTACAATCTACTTGCCATCAAAAGCATCTTACACACCTCAAAGACTTGCCCTTTAAGGTCATTAAAACCCACAATACACAATATTCTCCCATTATATTGGACACAATATGTAAGAGATTAGGTAATACGCAGCTACTTATGACAACATGCCGCCCTAAGTGCCTTCTCTGTACTTTATTGGAGCCTAAATGTACATGATAATCGGTGCAATAGTGGCGCAGCGTGTTGCATGGAGTGGCCGGCTGGATAACATGGGAGGAGGTAGTGTGGAGAACAGGAGGCAAGTGTTCTTGACGGGTGAAGAGGCAGGTGTTTTTGACGGGTAAAGAGGCAGGTGTTTTTGACGGGTGAAGAGGCAGGTGTTTTTGAGGGGTGAAGAGGCAGGTGTTTTTGAGGGGGTGAAGAGGCAGGTGTTTTTGAGGGGTGAAGAGGCAGGTGTTTTTGAGGGGTGAAGAGGCAGGTGTGTTTGAGGGGTGAAGAGGCAGGTGTGTTTGAGGGGTGAAGAGGCAGGTGTGTTTGAGGGGTGAAGAGGCAGGTGTGTTTGAGGGGTGAAGAGGCAGGTGTGTTTGAGGGGTGAAGAGGCAGGTGTGTTTGAGGGGTGAAGAGGCAGGTGTTTTTGAGGGGTGAAGAGGCAGGTGTTTTTGAGGGGTGAAGAGGCAGGTGTTTTTGAGGGGTGAAGAGGCAGGTGTTTATGAGGGGTGAAGAGGCAGGTGTTTATGAGGGGTGAAGAGGCAGGTGTTTATGAGGGGTGAAGAGGCAGGTGTTTTTGAGGGGTGAAGAGGCAGGTGTTTTTGAGGGGTGAAGAGGCAGGTGTTTATGAGGGGTGAAGAGGCAGGTGTTTTTGAGGGGTGAAGAGGCAGGTGTTTTTGAGGGGTGAAGAGGCAGGTGTTTTTGAGGGGTGAAGAGGCAGGTTTTTTAGAGGGGTGAAGAGGCAGGTGTTTTTGAGGGGTGAAGAGGCAGGTGTTTTTGAGGGGTGAAGAGGCAGGTGTTTTTGAGGGGTGAAGAGGCAGGTGTTTTTGAGGGGTGAAGAGGCAGGTGTTTTTGAGGGGTGAAGAGGCAGGTGTTTTTGAGGGGTGAAGAGGCAGGTGTTTATGAGGGGTGAAGAGGCAGGTGTTTTTGAGGGGTGAAGAGGCAGGTGTTTTTGAGGGGTGAAGAGGCAGATTTTTTTTTGAGGGGTGAAGAGGCAGATTTTTTTTTGAGGGGTGAAGAGGCAGATTTTTTTGAGGGGTGAAGAGGCAGGTGTTTTTGAGGGGTGAAGAGGCAGATTTTTTTTTGAGGGGTGAAGAGGCAGATTTTTTTTTGAGGGGTGAAGAGGCAGATTTTTTTGAGGGGTGAAGAGGCAGGTGTTTATGAGGAGTGAAGAGGCAGGTGTTTTTGAGGGGTGAAGAGGCAGGTGTTTTTGAGGGGTGAAGAGGCAGATTTTTTTTTGAGGGGTGAAGAGGCAGATTTTTTTTTGAGGGGTGAAGAGGCAGATTTTTTTGAGGGGTGAAGAGGCAGGTGTTTTTGAGGGGTGAAGAGGCAGGTGTTTTTGAGGGGTGAAGAGGCAGGTGTTTTTGAGGGGTGAAGAGGCAGGTGTTTTTGAGGGGTGAAGAGGCAGGTGTTTTTGAGGGGTGAAGAGGCAGGTGTTTTTGAGGGGTGAAGAGGCAGGTGTTTTTGAGGGGTGAAGACGCAGGTGTTTTTGAGGGGCGAAGAGGCAGTTGTTTTTGAGGGGCGAAGAGGCAGATGTTTTTGAGGGGCGAAGAGGCAGATGTTTTTGAGGGGCGAAGAGGCAGGTGTTCGTGAGGGGTGAAGAGGCAAATGTTTTTGAGGGGCGAAGAGGCAAATGTTTTTGAGGGGCGAAGAGGCAAATGTTTTTGAGGGGCGAAGAGGCAAATGTTTTTGAGGGGTGAAGAGGCAGGTGTTTTTGAGGGGTGAAGAGGCAGGTGTTCTTGAGGGGTGAAGTGGCAGGTGTTTTTGAGGGGCGAAGAGGCAAATGTTTTTGAGGGGCGAAGAGGCAAATGTTTTTGAGGGGCGAAGAGGCAAATGTTTTTGAGGGGCGAAGAGGCAGGTGTTTTTGAGGGGCGAAGAGGCAAATGTTTTTGAGGGGCGAAGAGGCAGGTGTTTTTGAGGGGTGAAGAGGCAGGTGTTCTTGAGGGGCGAAGAGGCAAATGTTTTTGAGGGGCGAAGAGGCAAATGTTTTTGAGGGGCGAAGAGGCAAATGTTTTTGAGGGGCGAAGAGGCAGGTGTTTTTGAGGGGTGAAGAGGCAGGTGTTTTTGAGGGGTGAAGAGGATGGTGTTTTTGAGGGGTGAAGAGGCAGGTGTTTTTGAGGGGTGAAGAGGCAAGTGTTCTTGAGGGGTGAAGAGGCAGGTGTTTTTGAGGGGCGAAGAGGCAAATGTTTTTGAGGGGCGAAGAGGCAAATGTTTTTGAGGGGCGAAGAGGCAAATGTTTTTGAGGGGCGAAGAGGCAGGTGTTTTTGAGGGGCGAAGAGGCAGGTGTTTTTGAAGGGTGAAGAGGCAGGTGTTTTTGAGGGGTGAAGAGGCAGGTGTTTTTGAGGGGTGAAGAGGCAGGTGTTTTTGAGGGGTGAAGAGGCAGGTGTTCTTGAGGGGTGAAGAGGCAGGTGTTCTTGAGGGGTGAAGAGGCAGGTGTTCTTGAGGGGTGAAGAGGCAGGTGTTTTTGAGGGGCGAAGAGGCAAATGTTTTTGAGGGGCGAAGAGGCAGGTGTTTTTGAGGGGCGAAGAGGCAGGTGTTTTTGAGGGGCGAAGAGGCAGGTGTTTTTAAGGGGTGAAGATGCAGATTTTTTTGAGGGGTGAAGAGGCAGGTGTTTTTGAGGGGTGAAGAGGCAGGTGTTTTTGAGGGGTGAAGAGGCAGGTGTTTTTGAGGGGTGAAGAGGCAGGTGTTTTTGAGTGGTGAAGAGGCAGGTGTTTTTGAGGGGTGAAGAGGCAGGTGTTTTTGAGGGGTGAAGAGGCAGGTGTTTTTGAGGGGTGAAGAGGCAGGTGTTTTTGAGGGGTGAAGAGGCAGGTGTTTTTGAGGGGTGAAGAGGCAGTTGTTTTTGAGGGGCGAAGAGGCAAATGTTTTTGAGGGGCGAAGAGGCAGGTGTTTTTGATGGTAGTATCAGGAATGTGTCCATTTTTAAGGGATTAACACAGAGGAACTGATTCCCGACCATCTCTCTATCATGAAGGAATCAGGGATCGAGGGGGTATCTGAAGATGGTTTTATGAATTATCGAGACTTCAATTTTTCATAATCTGAAAATAGGAGTGTTTAATTCAGTATGATTTTGAAGAGAATAAAATGGTGAAAGTATTGAATATCCTTATGTAAATAATCGAAAGGGGGAAAGACTCGCATCAGTAATGACTGGGAAAGGAAACGTGAATGCAATGATGAAAGCGAGCCTCTATTACGAGGTCGGTAATCAACCTCTACTGCAGACTGCCAGTAATACACACTGAGATAACGTATCTAATGGAGGCTCATTACAACGAACCGAGCTATATTACAAGCCTTGCATAAATTTTCACTCAGACGAGTACTCGGGAATATAGCCAGAGGCCAATTTTCCACTGAAGTCACAATATTTGATGGAGACATCGGCATTATCTCAACAACAGGTCTAAGACCCAAGAGAAGCTGAGACAATACCTGAGAAATAATTTATTACCCAATTGCTACTTGTTTGGCTGTAAAAGAACTTGCCACCTAGACAGACCACTCCTTAACATATCAACTTACTATGGGACATAAAAAGCCATGTTCTAACTCAATTAAGCGAGTAAAACAATAAAAGACCCTCTCGAAAAATCTTTGCAATAATAATGGGTGTAATTCAAGATTATCACTGCGTCTAAAATCAGAGCTAAAACTATTCCATCTGACTTCAGAGATATCATTCTTGAGAACGGAGCCCAGGATGCAGCCTTATTGTAAACGAAATACACTTATCTACCTCATGCAGAATCCTCGAGGTCATTATCGGAAACACTACACAACTAGCTAGGATACTTAGGAGGGAAGGAAGCCATCCGCTGTAACAACTAAATTCTCGAACGCCCCAAGTTTCGACAAAATTATGAGATACAGAAAACGATGTATTATCTCCATGTATTATAAATAAATAACAAAAAGGCACAATACCGTGACTGGAACGATACACAAATAACCCGCACATAAAAGAGAGAAGCTTACGACGACGTTTCGGTCCGACTTGGACCATTGACAAAGTCACACTAACAGAGGTGGAGCAGGAAGGCTATATATAGGCAGGAAGAGGTGGAGGTAGTAGTAGTAGTACAAGAAATGTATATAATACCGACAGGATGAAATGACACATGCACAACACCCGGGCATCCCCACCGTAGACGTTTCGCCATCCATCCAGCCACATCAAGCAGAGCTCTCCATAGAAACTCACCCGTGGTGCTCATTGATAACGTTCTCAAGAACACTGAAGAACAAAAAAATATTGAAATTCTCTGAAGGCTGGAAGTCGATAATAGTCCCTGTCATATATTGCAACTCGAATATTTGATGTAAGTAGTTTAGAAAATCGAATGAAGAATGAAACTTGGGTATTTTTGAGGAAACGTTTCGCCAGCCAGTTGCTTCTTCAGTCCAACACAAAGAACTGTGGAAAAATGAGGAAAAAAAAAGGTAATCAGTCCCTCAGCCTAGAGGCAATGTGTTCAGTCCATCAATGTTTAGAAAAGTAGAACATATGCTTGGAGAAGAGGCTTATGTACTGCTGTCAGGCGAGCAAAAACAGGAGGCGACTGTGTCACCATTGGACAAATCCACTAGTGTGAGAAAGTTTTATCTGTAGGTTAGACAAGCGTAGAATAATTCCCTGTCTCAAGATCCCAGGTTATTGCGGTGACTTAAAGATTACTTTGAAAGAAAGGTTTAAAATACCGATAATATGAAAGTTTAGACACATGTGCAACATCTGGATATCTTCATTGTAGACGTTTCGCCATCCAATGGCTTTATTAATACAGATTCTAGGACATAATTAGAAGACAGTAGAACCATATACAAAAGATGAGGTAATCAGTCCCTCAGCCTTGGAGTCTTCTTGCCTTTGCTCCAGATTCTCCTCCACCACGATACTGTGAACAACTCCAAGGCTGAGGGGCTGATGTCCTAGAATCTGTATTGATAAAGCCACTGGATGGCGAAACGTCTACAGTAAAGATATCCAGATGTTGCACATGTGAAAGATTACTGTCGGGAATCGGGACAAAAACTGCTGAGGGCGGTGATTAGCTGAGACCAGTTCTCCAGCAGCAGTCGACTGAACATTAAAATGGTATAAAATACCGACAGATTGTTAGGTAAGACACATATGCAACAGTCAGGTATCTTTATTTCGAAACGTTTCGCCTACACAGTAGGCTTCTTCAGTCGAGTACATTTTAATGTTCATTCTGTCAGACACTGCAACACAAGGGTATCTTGGTACAGACCATCAACTTCGACCTCTACTAGTGAGAACGGCTGGGTTTGAGAGGGACCTGCCCTCCCAAAGCAACCTCCGTCTCACCTCCTGGCACTATATAAAGGCTCCATCCTGTCACTTCAACTTCATATTGTTTCAGACAACGGAACAATGCTCTTCTCCAGACTGAGGGACTGACCACCTCAAAACTTTAAGGGTGATGGACTGATTACATCGTCTTCAAGTATCTTCTGCTTCTATCAACTTTTCTGTACTCGACTGAAGAAGCCTACTGTGTAGGCGAAACGTTTCGAAATAAAGATACCTGACTGTTGCATATGTGTCTTACCTAACAACAGCAGTCGACTGAAGGGAATCAGAACTACTGAGATAAAAGTCTTCACAATGTCACCAGTTTTGTCTCTCTGAAATCTTCACCTTGGAAAGCGATTATAATTATGGGAAATCTCTAAATTCATAAGCATCCTGCAGCATCTTTGGAGATGAAGGTAATCATATGTAAGTCAAGGAGAAGGTAGCTTCTTAAATCAAGATGTTTTTCACCAGCACTATGGTTCGGTAAGCTTAAGTCTCGTGTATCATCGCTTCTGTGCAAGACGTGAAGTGTCTGAAGTAGAGACGGGACTCAAATGGCAATTCCCCTCAAGGAAGGTTCCTTGATGTTGGTGAGAGGCTCTTGATTTAGGGAATTGGATGTGTGCTCCAGTTCCCCGAATTAAGCCTGAATGCCTTCCACATCCCCCCCAGGCGCTGTATAATCCTCCGGGTTTAGCGCTTCCCCCTTGATTATAATAATAATAGTCAAATGGCAATTACTCTTAAAAAAAGGAAATCAGAATCATAAGTTAAAGAAACCATACCCCGGCCGGGATTGAACCCGCGGTCAGAGAGTCTCAAAACTCCAAACCGTCGCGGCGGTTTGGAGTTTTGAGACTCTGACCGCGGGTTCAATCCCGGCCGGGGTTTGGTTTGTTTGCAATCGTGTCATTACGATTTCTTGAGTCATAAGTTAGAGATGGTGACTGTAAGGTGTTCACAGATTTCCACTCAACAGAAGATGAGTGTTATGTTGAGAAGGTATGAAATACCGACATGTTGATGAGCAAGACACATGCAACCCCTGTCTCTGTGACTGAAGGCGAAACGTTTCAACAATAGAGATACCCAACTGTTGCACATGTGTCTTACTCATCAACTGACGAGAGGGACGTAGACAGAGATAGAACATTATCAGTAGGGATTAATAAAACTATCCAGGGTAGATAAAATATAAGGGTGGCTTGCTTTTGGCCTTGGCCGAGCTCACCCTTCCCAATGCCCTAATGGATAAAAGTGCCTTTTTTAAATTAAAGCAAGCCAATTCCAGGGAGGGTGCAGGTTGACTCCCCACAACATTTAATACAACATAAAAAGAGAATTGCAGTCTATGCTTTCACAGGCTTCATGAACCGCCCATCCCCCATCTTATCCCCCCCACACAGACACAAACCACCCATTCACCCACCCGAAGCATACTCCCATTAACCAAATATTTAGAGTTCTATTAATATATTTTACTCATACCAAATAGATGAATCCATTGGCGTCGCAACAGTAACCTGTTTAAAAATGGGGAAGTATTCCGTTCTCGTAAACAGAAGCAAATGCTTGGCTACTCGTCTTTGGGAAGTCGCAACCAAGCACAGTCCGTGAAGATTCTAATCACGTACCCTTCAAGCATGGTGCCTTGACCTGTAGGCCTCTTGACCTATCTTTCCTTTCCACGTATCAAACCTGATCTCTTATTTCGTAAGCACTAAATGACCTTTAAAGGCTCTATACCTCTTCACATAATAATTTCCAGACTATAGAAGTGATATAGCTCTTGGAGATGCAAATATAAATATATAAAGATGAAACATACTACATAAAAGTCATATTAACAGCCTCAATATTTTTGAATACGTGATAAATGGTTTTGAAAACCGAGAAGTTGAAGATTAAGACACTTATGCAACATATGGGAATCTTTATTAAGGAAAAGTTTCGCCACACAGTGGCTTCATCAGTCCAATACAAAGTAGAAATGGGTTAGTAGTAGTAGTTTGAGGTAATCAGCCCCTCAGCCTGGAAACGTGGCGAAACGTTTCCTTAAAGATTCCCATGTGTTGCACGAGTGTCTCAATCTTCAGTTCTGAATACGGTCAGAGTTTGTCTTAATTCTTACTTTCGGGATTAAAGCAGCGATGTTGAATTTCGTGTAGTCGATAAGCATCAACTACACACACACCGGCCGCCCCAACCTCGACGCCACACACCGGCCGCCCCAACCTCGACGCCCCATCCAACGGGCGCCGCAGCCTCAACGCCTCACCCAACGGCTGCCGCAACCTCGACTCCCCACCCAGCCACACTGGTACAGTACGTTGGTGCCCAGCGAACGGTAGACGTTTTGATCCAAGGTAGCCAGGCTTCAGGCAGGTGGCATTAGCTATTCCACCGGCCGCTTCAGCCTCGACACCCCACCCAACTCGGCCTCCACCCCACTCGCGACTGCCGCCGCGGCCCCGATACCACTCGCGAGGGCTGCCGCATCCTCGACTCCACTTGCAAGGGCCGCCGCAGCCTCGACGCCACTCGCAAGGGCTGCCGCAGTCTCGACGCCACTCGCAAGGGCCACCGCAGTCTCGACGCCACTCGCAAGGGCCGCCGCAGTCTCGACGCCACTCGCAAAGGCCGCCCCAGCCTCGACGCCACACACACACACACACACACACACACACACACACCGGCCGCCCCAGCCTCGACGCCCCAACCAATGGCCGCCAGAGCCGCGACGCCCCACCCAATGGCCGCAGCAGCCTAGACGCCCAACCCAGCAAGCCTCCACTCCACTCTCGAGGGCCGCCGCGGCCTCGACTGCACAACAGCCACCACATCCTCTACAACACGACAGCCACTCAAAATGTTGACAGATATGTCTATAAGATTCCTTGTCAAGTGTGATAAAGTTTATTACGGACAAACTGGTAAAAGTCTTGAACTTATGTTAAACAACATAAATATAGCATTTGAAGTGGACAAGATTTTGATGCTCTGTTTATTCATGTCAGATTTTAACCATCCAATTGATTTTCAAAAAGCTGAGAAAATAATATCAAGCAAGTCCATGGTCGACAGGAATATATAGAATCTTGTTTCATAAAAAGTAGTTTTTAAAATATTATAAACATTTCCTTTGTTTAATATAAATTGGCTTCATTGATAATTAAAATTTGGGAAGAATTTAAGGTACATTAGACAAACTTTTGGATAGAAGATAAGCTGTGTTTCACAGATTACTAACTAGCTACATCATAAAAATTCAGGTGTTGTTGGGTGGCAGCGAGGTGTAGTCTGGTCCTTATATGCCTTCCTGTTAACCTCTTATTTTTATAGTTCCTTGATAATGTGAGAAGTCACGAAAGCGCTTGAAATTTCACTATTTTTTTCACAGTGGTTGTTCTGCGTAATTATATATATATATATATATATATATATATATATATATATATATATATATATATATATATATATATATATATACACACACACACAACATTTTATAGTTGATATATTCGAATATGCGTGGATAATGAAGAAAAAATGAGTTAATTACGAATGTTACGAAAAGAAACTGGATGTCGTTGCTCTAGCAAAAACAAAACTTAACGCTAAACCCATGAGGGGTTATTCTATGCGACACGTGGTTCAGGCTTGAACTTTCGTCTCCTGAGCGCAAGACAGACGGGCTTCGTACGTGTCCTCTCCTGTATCAGAGTAAATGTAATTACATCAGTTGTCTGAGAGAATCAGAGCTAAGGAAGGAGTGGCTGTGTTGAATGATCAATTATGGAAGAAAAGATGGAATATAAATGTGGATTAAAATTAGGGTGGTATGAAAAAAGTGGTTTATATTAAGTGTTTATGCACCTGGGGAAGAGAGGAGTGTAGAGGAGAGTGATATTAGATGTTAAGCAAGTGTGAAGGGAGTTGAAGTGAGAAAGCAATTGTTATGGGAGACCTATATGCTGTGTTCTTGCTATTCACCAAAGTACCTACTACACAAGCCATCGATCTCTTGCGCAGGAAAATTGACGATTCGCTTGATCTTCCTATCCCAGCCAGCGATTTTATCGACCTTGTTGAACTATGTGTTGGCTTTACGTTTCTCTCTTTCGAAAATCACCTCTTTCAGCAGACTTTTGGACTACCCATGGGTTCGCCACTCAGTGCCGTCCTGGCGAACCTATACATGGAACATCTAGAAGCCGAGCGTTTCTCCACCATTATTCCTTCGACTGTCACCTGGCTCCGTTATGTTGACATTCTCCTCATAACTCCTAGACGCTTCAACGTTCAAGCTCTCCAAGACAAGCTCAACCAGGTCGAGCCTTCAATCCAGTTTACACTTGAAGTCGACAACACTCTTCCTTTCCTTGATGTTCTTCTTTGCAAAGTTGACCATGAAATTCATTTTAAAGTCTATCGAAAACCCACCAACCAAAACGATTTTCCCCACTTAAACTCTCACCACGACAACGAAACTAAACGTAGTGTAATTATAGGCTTCTTCCTGCGCGCACTCAGAATCTGCAGCAATGAGTTCCTTGAGGAAGAATGCACTATAATTGAACAAGTATTTTCCAAGCTCCACTATCCTCGTCACTTCATCAGAGACTGCAGACGACGGATACTAAACATCTTCAACACACCCAGAGAAGACACTGCCGAGAAGAGATACATAGTCCTCCCCACCAACTCCATTGCCAAACACGTTTCCAACATTTTTTCCAGTACCTCATTCCAAGTATCTACCAGTAATAGACAGGACAAGCTTGCACCCTCTGCAGGGGTATGCATAATCCCTTGTAATGACTGCAGCAAATTATACGTGGGGGAAACATCAAGAGACCTCCAAACACGTATTTCAGAACACAAATACGCAAGCAGGACTGACGATACAAGGAATGCCTGTGTACAACACCGTAATTCACACAACTATTTAATAAACTACAGAAACTCAAGACTTAACGCCACAGAAGACAACACTCAATACTGAAGAATCCTGGAATCATCGCTTATCTCTATATCCGACAATTTCAACCAGAACAATGGCTTCTATAACATAGCTGAACCACTTGCCAAGAAACTTCTTCATCGCTATCCCACATAAGAACATAGGAATGGAAGAACACTGCAGAAGGTCTACTCGCATACTTATCCAATCTCCCTTCCAAGCTACCCAAGATTTTAGACTCTATAACCCCACTCGGTACATCATCAGATGCAACATTCACCACCTGACCTCAGCATTCTGAACCTGACTATAAATACTCGCGTACCTTCCTCCCCAGGTAAATCTGTTTGTGGAAAAAGACACTTATGTACAGTTCAGGACATTTATTAAAGGAAACGTTTCGCCACGAGTGGCTTCTTCAGTCCTAATACAGAGAAAACTAAGAAAACACACATATATATAGTGGCGGGAGTCAGGTGAGGTGATGCGTGGGTAGAGGTGGTAGTAGTAGTAGTAGTAGTAGTAGTAGTAGTAGTAATGGAACTAAGGAGGTGAGGCTAGAGAGGGACCTGCTGGCATCAAGTAACACCAGTTCCCAGGATGGGTAATATCCTCTTGCTTAGTAATTTTGAAATACTGTAACTACCGGACTTTTGCTTTATAGTGTTACTGACAGAAATTAGTGCAGCTTCAATGCATTTTCTCCGTCTTAAGTCGTCTTCTTTAATAACTAGTTTAGCTTCATTGAATTTCATGAGGTGTCCAACATCGTCTCTATGTTGAACACATGCGTTTTTGCGGTCATCATTTCTGCAAGCATTTTTGTGTTCTGCAGAAATGATGACCGCAAAAACGCAAGTGTTCAACATAGAGACGATGTTGGACACCTCATGAAATTCAATGAAGCTAAACTAGTTATTAAAGAAGACGACTTAAGACGGAGAAAATGCATTGAAGCTGCACTAATTTCTGTCAGTAACACTATAAAGCAAAAATCCGGTAGTTACAGTATTTCAAAATTACTAAGCAAGAGGATATTACCCATCCTGGGAACTGGTGTTACTTGATGCCAGCAGGTCCCTCTCTAGCCTCACCTCCTTAGTTCCATTACTACTACTACTACTACTACCTCTACCCACGCATCACCTCACCTGACTCCCGCCACTATATATATGTGTGTTTTCTTAGTTTTCTCTGTATTAGGACTGAAGAAGCCACTCGTGGCGAAACGTTTCCTTTAATAAATGTTCTGAACTGTACATAAGTGTCTTTTTTCACATCTTGTCGGTATCACCATACCATTTCCTCAAATCTGTTTGTGACTTGACGTACACAGTGTACAGTGTCTTGAATGATTCCTTACTGAGGTATCGGAACGCTATTCTCAGGTTTGCCAGGCGCCCATATGCTGCAGCAGACTTCTGGGTTTGCTTGTTTCAAGAGGAAGCAACAGATATTTCAGATCACTATTTAGCTGTAGCTACTGTGAGAGTTATAGGTACATGGGGTTCAAGGAGAATGTCATCGGTGAGGAAGAGGTGAGAGTTTATTAACTAAAACATGAAGATAGGATAGGTGATCTTTATTCTCCGCCAAACTTAAGCCTTACCATCGGGTCTCCTCTACAACTGTCTCATGTTGTTGCGCTGAAGTTATCATTTCCACATGTGGTTCAGGTGTTTAGTGATCATAATCAAATACAATACATAAACAACTGTTGAGAGAAAGATGGGCTAGTGAAAATATATGAAAAGAGGGTGAAGAGGTACGTGGTAGATTTAAGAATGCAGTATCAGTGTGCACCAGAAGTTTGTGGATATAGGAGGGTAAGTGCTGGAGGTAAGAAAATCGATTGGTGCCAAGAAGTAAGAAGCGGTAAAGGCGAAAAACTAGAAGATTTTTACAAAGCTGTAGTGATTTAAGAAGAGTTGAGTAGAGGTAGAGTAAGATATACAGTGGACCCCCGCATAACGATCACCTCCGAATGTGACCAATTATGTAAGTGTATTTATGTAAGTGCGTTTGTACGTGCATGTTTGGGGGTCTGAAATGGACTAATCTACTTCACAATATTTCTTATGGGAACAAATTCGGTCAGTACTGGCACCTGAACATACTTCTGGAGTGAAAAATTATCGTTAATCGGGGGTCCACTGTATTAAGAATGGTGAGAGAGTTAATGGAAGCAAATAAGACAGTGGGTAAGAGAATCAACAAATTTTACTAAAAATAAGGTTTTGGAGTGAGATTAATAAGTTTAGAAAGCCTTGGGAACGAATGGATTTGACAGCTAACAGTGGCTATCAATTAGATAGGGAAGATGGAAGTTTTAAAAGGATAGACCCATGATGCATGGCATATATCTATGAAATTTGATACATCAATTTGAATCTTGCATAAATGATTGATGTACATGAGCGTGTGCACGCGCATGCCAATGTGCACGGGCACCTGTGCACTGGGGTGACGGTAAGTAGTTTATATAGTGTTAGGTGAGGCCCCGCGGAGTGTCACCTTATGTATTTAATAAAATATATATGATTTAATTATACTGTAGAATTGAAATTAGAATTGGAAATTAAAGCATAGGCTGTGTATGTGAGAATTTAGAGTTTTAACAATGTTGTGATAGTTGCAATAAGCAACAATCTATCCTATTTACGTTATGCCTGCGTCACAGTCTGCAATGTCAAACCATACCACGGGCGGGATTTGAACCCGCGGTCAGAGAGTTTCAAAACTCCAGACCGTCGCGTTAGCCACTAGACCAGCTAGCCACAATAAGATTCTTCCAACTAGGTATATTTCTACACCATAGGAAGGTTAGCATAGGCACCACTGTGACCACAAATGCAAGTTTTTACCGACGAATCTCCAGCTAGCGTGGCCGTGACGAACTCTAGCTCAAGTCCCCTCAAAGCCGTTAACATGACTCAGGAAATCGTAATGACACGATTGCAAACAAACCATACCACGGGCGGAATTTGAACCCGCGGTCAGAGTGCCTCAAAACTCCAGACCGTCGAGTTAGTCACGGCCACGCTAGCTGGAGATTCGTCTGTAAAAACTTGCATTTGTGGTCACAGTGGTGCCTGTGCTAACCTTCCTATGGTGTAGAAATATATCTAGTTGGATGAATCTTATTGTGGCTAGCTGGTCCAGTGGCTAACGCGACGGTCTGGAGTTTTGAGACTCTCTGACCGCGGGTTCAAATCCCGCCCGTGGTATGGTTTGTTTGCAATCGTGTCATTACGATTTCCTGAGTCGTGCAATGTCAACTAAAGGATTATTAATACAAGATAATCTATGTTGTGGAGGCTTGATCCTCCGTCTACTGAACGAAACAGACCTGATCCCTTTTTGTACTAGCGTAGACGTCAAGTCAGTAATAGATTGAGCCTGTGTCCCTTCAGTGTTATATACTGAAACAATATCGTAGTGACAAAGATCAGTAGAGACTTGGGACGAGTCCCTCCAGGATTCTCCAGGTGTGAATGATGTACCTTTATAGCCTACGTTCCAAGAAATACAGCTGAAGGAACTTAACTTACTGGGAATGATTTATCAGTGGTATTCGATACCGACAAAATGAATCACACATGTGCAATATATGGGTATGTTTACCTAAGACGTCCACATGATACCCAGATGATGAACATGCCTCTGAATTCATCATTCCCAGTAATTTAGAGATTTGATGGAATGCATATTAAGATTATTCCAAAGCATTAACGATATTATCCAGTTTAATCAAAGACTTTCATTCTGCTAAACAAATTAACACTATCAAAACCTAAGTTGCACCGAGTTTTAAACAAGCCAATACTGATGTTCTATAAAGTTTAAGACGGTCAGTAGCAGCGTTTAAAACAGGGGTCTACGACCATTTCACTACGGATGCCACATCGTATATTTTACACATTTTCTGATGGCCCAAGAGAAAACTGCGGCACGCGGGCCGCAGTTTGCCGACCCCTGGTTTAAAAGCATCTAGGTAGAGTTAGAAGCTATCACAGAGGTGCTAATAAGGTCTAATACTTTGGTAGACGAAACAGAAGGAACGCTAATAAGCACAGCTGTCAGGGTCTTTGTAATCAGTGTATTTACAAAGGAGTTGAAAACCAGAAACCAGCATTCGATACACTAAGTAACTGCACAGCAGGACACGGACACACACACACACACACACACACACACACACACACAGCAGAACAACCACAACAGTTATAGGAAGAAGTCTAGGAAACAAATGATCTGGTTCACGAAGGACTATGTAGCTGCTGTGGTATGCTGAATTTATGTCCTGATGCTGCAGTGGGTTAAATTTAATTGTCTGTGCTGTGGTATGTTGATGTGTGTGCTGGTGTTGTGGTGTGCTAAATTAGTGTTAGTGCTTCTAACCTAACCTAACCCTACTACTGTTTCTTCCTCTCTTGTTCCCGTCCCTGTCCCTCTAATCTATATGTAGTGCCGAATAGGTAAAACTGGTCAATTAGCAAGAACTCTCTTAAATTTAAGCCCTTTATAAAATTTTCTCTTTTACGTTTAACGATACATTTCTTTTTATTTATGATAATGTAAAAATTATTCCAACTAAATATATTTTATACAAGTTTACAAACATTTAATAAAACACAATGAGATAGATTTTTTAGTTAGCTTCAGAATGATTTCCTCGAAATTATTGCATACATAAATTTCGCTTGCCTTATTCGGCAAGAAGTCCGTTGTTATTTATGCCAAAATCGCAAGTCTTACGTATGCGGCACTAATTAATATATATATATATATATATATATATATATATATATATATATATATATATATATATATATATATATATATATATATATATATATATATATATAACACACACACACACACACACAAGCTCTCTCATTCTGTTATTGTGACTTCACCAAACCATACCACGGGTGGGGTTTGAACCCGTAATCAGTCTCATAACCCCAGACTGATTTCGTGAGTCAATTATTATGACTTTGTAAATGGTCCAAGTCGGACCGAAACGTCGTGGTAAGCTCCTCTCTATGTGCGGATTGTCTGTGTATTGTTCCAGTCACGGTATTGTGTCTTCTTGTTCTTGGAGGTGACCCACCGTGGGGAGACGTTTTGAATGGTCTCTCACTCTCACCCTCTGTAATGCTAGGTAATATCCACACCATTAATGCAGGGTATACCACCCATACCACCTGATACATGGTAGAACACCCATACCACCTGGATTGTGCCCTGTGGCCTAGTGGCTGAAGTTCTCGATTCACACGGCAAGGGACCGGTTCGATCCCAGTTAGGGTAGAAACATTGGGCGTGTTTCTTTACACCGGTTGTCTATGTTCATCAGTAAAATGGGTACCTGGGTGTTAGTAGACTGGTGTGGGTCGCATCCTGGGACAAAACTGACCTAATTTACCCGAAATGCTCTGAATAACAAGGGGCTTTCTATATAGTAGTGTGTCATTGATGTCAGCTATGGTCTGTATACCTTGTACATGTACTTATAGAGAGAGATTATATATACATGATGCAGCATCCATACCACCTGATAAACAACACACACACACACACACACACACACACACAGTATAAACCCATCTTTTCTCCAAATGAGTGAGGTTTAATTAAACCTTTTACAAAGTAGGAATTCTTAACTTTAATAATTCTGAGGGAAAGCATGTGAGCTATAAACTGGTTGGCCAGGGTAATCAAGTACTTGGGAAATGCCTCGAGTCTGTACATTTTCTTACTCGGTTTCAAAAACTAGTAAATTGTGAAGCTGTGTGTAAGTTGCTCTCCCTCTCCCTCTCTCTCTCTCTCTCTCTCTCTCTCTCTCTCTCTCTCTCCCTCCCCTCTCTTCCTCTCTCTCTCTCCCTCTCTCCCTCCCTCTCTCTCTCTCCCCCCCCTCTCCCCCCTCTCTCTCTCTCGCCTTTCGGCCAAACAATTGCCTGTCCTGCCTCTCGCTTTCTGTTCTATATCCCTTCATTCCTCTGCTCACCCTTCAGTTTCTTCTCCCGATATTTATCTGCACCTTTTACATCTCATTCACCATACATTTCTCTGACTCTGTGTCTGTTTTCTTCATTTCTGTCCATATTCCCTTCCTCTGCTACTACCTTCCTCCCATACTCTCTCATTCCTTCCTCTCTACCTTCTTCCCTCCCTTTCTCTCCTCACACTATACTGTCGGTATACTGTCACTATTGCCACCGTCTCTTAAGACACTCGGCAGTATATTTACCCTGTACCCAGCTGTGGTCACAGTTAGTGGCCACTACTAACTTCCCAAGTTTTCTTAGGTAACATGCTTGGAGATTCCTTACTGAAGTTCCCACGGCCTTGTTCCTTGTCTGCTTAACACACAAGAGACTCGAAGCTAATGAATGCACTTCCTGACATAAGGAAATAGAGACGAATAAATGCACTTTTGACAGAAACGTATGAATGCACCTGAGAATTGCTGAAGCTCTTTGGTCTTCGTCTTGTGTTTACATTCCCCTGAAGTTGACAGCAAACGGACGTCTTCTTGCTATCTTCCTTCATATTAACCGCTGTTCACACGTTGCATATATGAAAAATAACGCAACTGTATAGTGTGGTTTTTCCCCACACTTAAAACAAAACACAAATTCTTAAATCTTAAAACACACTATACAAATTGTCAATTTATATGTAACGAATATTATCATATATTTAAGATATGCAGCAGCGCTGTATGATCTTTGTGGGTTCAGCACTTAGTTTTGATGATAATAATAATATACAGTTGAGTGATGCACTTAGGAGTCTTTGGTGACAAAGAACTTTGTCCACGGAAGCAAAGAGGGGAATGTATGAAAGTATAGTTAAACCAACACTCTTATATGGGTGTGAAGCATGGGTGATGAATGTTGTAACAAGGAGAAGGCTGGAGGCAGTGGAGATGTCTGAGGGCAATGTGTGGTGTGAATATTATACAGAGAATTCGTAGTTTGGAAATTAGGAAGTGTGGGATTGCCAAAACTGTTGTTCAGAGGGCTGAGGAGTTGTTGTGGTGGTTCGGACATGTAGAGAGAATGGAACGAAATAGGATGACTTGGAGAGTGTACAAATCTGTAATGGAAGGAAGGCGGGGTAGGAGTCGGCCTAGGAAAGGATAGAGGGAGGGGGTTGAGGAGGTTTTGTGTGCGAGAGGTATGGACTTCCAGCAAGCATGCATGAGCGTGATAAATAGGAGCGAATGGAGACAAATGGTTTTTAAGACTTGACGTGCTGTTGGAGTGTAAGCAAGGTAACATTTATGAAGGGATTCAGGGAAACCGGCAGGCTGGACTTGAGTCCTGGAGATGGGAAGCACAGTGTCAGCACTCTGAAGGAGGGGTGTTAATGTTGCAGTTCTACAACTGCAGTGTAATCACGCCTCTGGCAAGACAGTGATGGAGTGAATGATGAAAGTTTTTCTTTTTCGGGCCACCCTGCCTTGGTGGGAGACGGCCGATGTGTTAATATAAAGAAAATTTAAACACATTAACATGTTACGTTAAAGCAAGTCAATAATTAAACAGAAGACTTGTTATATAATGCTGTGTGCTCACCTAGTTGTGGTTGCAGGGGTCGAGTCACAGCTTCTGGCCCCGCCTCTTCACTGGTCGCTACTAGGTCACTCTTCCTGCTCCATGAGCTTTATCATACCTCTTCTTAAAGCTATGTATTAATTCTGCCTCTGTTGTATCATTTACCAGACAATTCCACTTCCCGACAATTCTGAAGAAATATTTCCTAACATCCCTGTGTGTCATCTGAGTCTTCAACTTCCAACTGTGACCCCTTATTTCTGTGTCCCATCTCTGGAACATTCCTCTCAGTATTTTACATGTCGTTATCATATCCTCTCTCTCTCCTGTCCTCCAGTGTCGTCAGGTCGATTACCCTTAACCTCTCCTCGTAGGACATGACTAAGCTCCAGGAATAGTCTTGTTGCAAACCTTTACACTTTCTCTGATATCCCTACGTATGTGTGTGTGTGTGTGTGTGTGTGTGTGTGTGTGTGTGTGTGTGTGTGTGTGTGTGTGTGTGTGTGTGTGTGTGTGTGTGTGTGTGTGTTGCCCAAACCCTCACCATCAAGAAAATCCCCAGAATAAATCAAGCTCTCATCTGGCCTGCGCAAAATACTCGTAACTTCTCATTAGGGAGACAAGAGAGATTTTTCCTACCTTAGTTCTCGAGACAGGAGGCAGGTTCCCAACTCCACATTTTGGAGACAGTTACTCCACGTCCTCGAGACTTGGATAGGACACATACGAGAGACTGTATCAAGAGTGGAAAAACCACTGAAGAAGACACTCGTGGGCGAAACGTTTCCTCTAATGTCTTGAACTGTATATGCGTTTTACTACACCTTGTCGGTATTAAGTAGTAAACAAATCCTCAATGTGGGCGAAATGTCGTTTTAAGGAAGGTCTTCGTTTACTTTAAGAACAATTATACCGCATTATAAAACGTAAAAGCGGCAGAGAGGCTTTTAATAGAGAGCGTTTCGCCCGGACATCCAACTTTATCAAATCTGAAAATGATTTGAAAAAAAATATTTGAATTCGAGAAAGATTTTACAGATTCGAACGAGTTG
This sequence comes from Cherax quadricarinatus, assembly GCF_038502225.1. NCBI lineage: Eukaryota > Metazoa > Arthropoda > Malacostraca > Decapoda > Parastacidae > Cherax > Cherax quadricarinatus. The sequence continues at coordinate 6,608,896 of NC_091382.1, forward strand.
AAAAATATTCGAACGAATTGAAAAAGATACGAACGAACTGAAAAAAAAATCGAACGAGTTGAAAAATTATTTGATCGAGTTGAATAAAGATTCGAATGAGTTGAATAAAGATTCGAACGAGTTGAATAAAGATTCGAACGAGATGAATAAATATTCGAACGAGTTGAAAAATGATTCGATCGAGTTGATCCGAACGAGATGAATAAAGATTCGAATGAGTTGAATAAAGATTCAAACGAGTTGAAAAATGATTCGAACGAGTTGAATAAAGATTCGAACGAGACATTCAGTAAAGATCGGATAATAAAAATTATCCTATCTTTATGCTTTTGTTTCCTTTGTTTTCCTGCGATTCTTAAGAAATTTCGTCTGTACACAATTCTACTTTTGTTTTTGTTGAAAAATTAAGTCACTGTTACACAATTCACTATTTCGGATGGGAACCTTTAGATGTTTCGGTCCCTCGATGACGTTTCGGTCCCAAGACATTTCGGTCCCAAGGCGACATTTCGGTCCCTAGACGACGTTTCGGTCACTAGACGTTTCGGTCCTTAGACATTTCGATCCCGAGACGACGTTTCGGTTCCAAGAGGACGTTTCGGTCCCAAGGCGAGATTTCAGTCCCTAGACGACGTTTCGGTCACTAGACGACATTTCGGTCACTAGACATTTCTGTCACAAGACGTTTCGGTCCAAAACCGACGTTTAGGTCCCTAGACGACGTTTCGGTCATTAAACGACGTTTCGGTCACTAGACATTTCGATCCCAAGACGACCTTCGGTTCCAAGACGACATTTCGGTCCTAAGGCGACATTTCGGTCCCCTAGACGACGTTTCAGTCCCAATGCGACGTTTCGGTCACTAGACGACCTTTCAGGCCCTAGACGACCAATATCAACTCACTGCTTGGATTAATCGAAACATCGTCTGAAATTTCCTTTCCTTTTCCTTTTGTAAATGAAGAATTAGACGCATGTGCAACATCTGGGTATCTTTATTGTAGACGTTTCGCCCACCAGTGGCTTTATTAATACATTATGTCCATGTGCTGATAAAACCACTGGTTGGCGAAACGTCTACAGGATATCTAGATGTTCAACACGTGTCTAATTCTTCATCCTGCTCTCTTCTCCCTTTGCTGTTCTCTTTTCCCTTTCCTGTTCTCTTTTCCCTACTCCTGTTCTCCACCAATCTCTCTCTCTCTCTCTCTCTATCTCTCTATCTCTCTATCTATCTCTCTATCTCTCTCTCTCTCTCTCTCTCTATCTCTCTATCTCTCTCTCTCTCCCCCCATTTGCCCAAGTCGTAGTCTCTCTCTCTGCCTCTCCATCACCGCCTATTCCACAATTTCACCTACTTTTTCTCTCGTCCACCTCATCTTCCATCCTACTCTCACCTTATCCCTCCTCCGTCTTTCTTTCGGCTCTTTCATAGGTTTTACAAAAATCAAAAGACAATGGCGTAGAGCGATAAAATACTGATTACACTTTACCGTCCCGAAGTTTCCAAAAGATCTTTCTTACGCTCCTCTGCAGATTCCTCACTGGCTGGCGAGGTCTTCTCGCGAAGTTGAAAATAATGTTTGGTAAGCTGCTCCTCCAGCTCTTTGGTTTTCTCTGTTTTTGTGATATTTAAGCTCTAACTGCATGATCCTTGTAGTTTTAGCGCTTAGTTTTGGTTATTAATAATTAAGCTCTCTCAGATGCTCATTTCTTTCTGAATACATCTTGAAAACAGTATCCTGTGTCCTCATAACATTACCAAAGGTGAAATTCAGTATACTAATGTATGTGCGCCTGTGTAATTATACATGTGTATGTAAATTATGTATGTGCATGAATAACTGAAGTGTAATGCTCAGTAATAAAACACGTGGAGACAAACTCAGCAAATTAATTGATCTGTATATTTCGACACCTCTACTAGTGAGAACGGCTGGATTTGAGGGACCTGACCTCCCAACATCTGAGTTCTTACCTCTTCTAGTGACCTACGTCTCACCTCTTGGCGCTATATAAGGCTCCATCCTGTCACTTCATCTCCATATTGTTTCATACTATGGAACAATGCTCTTCTCCAGACTGAGGGACTGACCACCTCAAAACTTTAAGGGTGATGGACTGATTACATCGTCTTCAAGTATCTTCTGCTTCTATCTACTTTTCTGTACTCGACTGAAGAAGCCTACTGTGTAGGCGAAACGTTTCGAAATAAAGATACCTAACTGTTGCATATGTGTCTTACCTAACGACACCTTTCTGCTGAAGAGGACCCCACAAGGGGGTCGAAATATATAGATCAGTTAACAGCTCTGAGATTCTATCCATGTGGGCTATTACTGAGAATAAATAAATAAATATACTTATACGTATATGTATAGGTAAAACTTGATATTTTGGTTTAATTATCAACGCTCTTCTTGCCGAATAAGGCAAGCAAAAATTCGTGTATGCAGTAATTTCGCAAAAGTCATTCTGAAAATAACGAAAAAAAAAATTTAATTTTATTAAAATATTGCAAACTTATCTAAAATATGTTTAGTTGGATTAGGCTAAATTAAATAGCGCTTGTTATAATAAGGTTAAGTAAGTTTTCTAAGGTTCTTTTGGCACAAAATTAAGTTTTACATTAACATAAATGGAAAAAATATAGTGTAATAAAGTTGGTAGAATTACCGACAATATGTAAAGTAAAAGGACACAAGTGCAACTAATGTGACATTTTATTGTGGCAACGTTTCGCTCTCCAGGAGCTTTATCAAGCCATTACGTAATGGCTTGATAAAGCTCCTGGAGAGCGAAACATTGCCACAATAAAATGTCACATTGGAAAAAATATATCTTTAAACTTAGAGAAAATTTTAGAAAGGGCTTAATTTGAAACGAATTCTTGTTAATTGACCAGTTTTACCTATTCGGCACGACATATATATAATCACAATTTAAATTAATGGATAAAGAATTTCACTTCTGGTAGCTTTTTGAGGACACACATTACACTGTTCCGTACAGTCTGGACAGCTATTACTTAAGAAAAGCTCTCTACGTTTTTTTCAAACTGGTATTTACATCTCTTTTCCCTTATACCTTTATTTTTTACTCTGTCTCAGCCCTCTTCTATTTGTCAAGTTTTTTCAACACTTCTCAGGATGTATTTACTGACAATCTCTTCCATCTAGTTGCTTGCCTGTGCATGTCCCTGACACGTAGTAACATGCTGACTGGCCAGACACTGGGACACGATTAGTGGACGAAGGGCAGAGCATCCCACGGATTTAACCCTTTAAACAAGACAATTTAGCTTTCTAAGCACAGACACTTCACAAGCATTGTATAATCCTTTCAACCAACCTGTGTTTTATACGATCCATTTTTACTGTTTTATTCATGCCAAATATGTTCTCCAAAATAATTAAGTTTATGCATACACTACTAAATGTCACCCATCTCTGTTGAAATCGGTTTTATTTTTATTATCACTATTACTCTTATTATTACTATTATTATTACTACTTTAATTACTATTTTTTTTTGTTAACACATCGGCCGATTTCCACCAAGGCAGGGTGGCCCGAAAAAGAAAAACTTTCATCATCATTCACTCTATCAATGTCTTCCCAGAAGGGTGTTTTACGCTGCGGTTATAAAACTGCAACATTAACACCCGTCCTTCAGAGTGCAGACACTGTACATCCCATCTCCAGGACTCAAGTCCGGCCTGCCCGTTTCCCTGAATCCCTTCATGTTACCTTGCTCACACTCCAACAGCACGTCAAGTATTAAAAATCATTTGTCTCCATTCACTCCTGTCAAATACGCTCACGCACGCTTTCTGGAAGTCCAAGCCCTTCGCACACAAAACCTTTACTCCCTCAATCCAACCTTTCTTAGGCCGACCCCTACCTCGCCATCCCTCCATTACAGATTTATACTCTCTCGAAGTCATTCTGTTTCGTTCCGTTCTCTCTACATTCCGAACTACCTTAACAACCCCTCCTCAGCCCTCTGGACAACAGTTTTGGTAATCCCGCACCTCCTAACTTCCAAACTACGAATTCTCTGCATTATATTCACACCACACATTGCCCTCACACATGACATCTCCACTGCCTCCAGCCTTCTCCTCGTTGCAGCATTCATCACCCATGCTTCACAGTTATACAAGAGTTTTGGTACAACTATACTCTCATATATTCCCCTCTTTGTTTCCAAGGACAAAGTTATTTTCTGCTCATCAATTCTATGATTCAACTCATCTTTCATAGACCCATCTGCTGACACGTCCACTCCTAAATATCCGAATACATTAATCTCCTCTATACTCTCTCCCTCCAATCTGATATCTAATCTTTCGTCACCTAATATTTATATCTTCATAACCTTACTCTTTCCTATATTCACTTGTAATTTTCTTCTTTTGCACACCCTACCAAATTCATCCACCAATCTCTGCAACTTCTCTTCAGAATCTCCCAAAAGCACAGTGTCATCAGCAAAGAGCAACTGTGACAACTCCCACTTTATGTGTGATTCTTTATCTTTTAACTCCACACCTCTTGTCAAGACCCTCACATTTACTTCTCTTACAACCCCATCTATAAATATATTAAACAACCACGGTGACATCACACATCCTTGTCTAAGGCCTACTTTTACTGGGAAATAATTTCCCTCTTTCCTATGTACTCTAACTTGAGCCTCACTGTCCTCGTAAAAACTCTTCACTGCTTTCAGTAACCTACCTCCTACACCATACACCTGCAACATCTGCCACATTGCCCCCCTATCCACCCTGTCATACGCCTTTTCCAAATCCATAAATGCCACAAAGATCTCTTTAGCCTTATCTAAATACTGTTCACTTATATGTTTCACTGTAAACACCTGGTTCACACACCCCCTACCTTTCCTAAATCCTCCTTGTTCATCTGCTATCCTTCTCTCCGTCTTATTAAAATTATTACTATTATTACTATTATTACTATCATTATTACTATTAATATTATTACTATTCCTATTAATATTACTATAATTATTACTATTATTATACGTAGGGAGCAACATAAGCAGCTTTATGCAGATAATTAGGGCAACGCTTTGCAAGCAACAATTGCTAACAAAGGCAGTGCCGTCAAGTACGAAATAAAAATAGTCTGTTAAGCTTCTTATGTTGCACCTTGTGAACCTGAAAGTAATTTTGCAATTAGGCAGTTTGAAAACGAGTTCCTCACTGGATGAAGCTTAGTTAATGACATGGTTGTTTATACCTTCCATGGGCTAGTAACTAGCTCCTCATTATTAGCTTGAGGGACTGATTACCTCTTATTGACCTTCCCTATTCTCTGTATAGGACTGATGAAGCCAGTGTGATGAAACGTTTCCTCAATATAGATACCCAAGTGTTGCATGTGTGTCTAGTTTATCAACGAGTTCCTAATTTCATGAAACTTAATATAACTAATTTTAATCTCCATTGGCTAGTAACATGTTCCTAATTGCATAAAACTTAATAAAATGGCTAGTTTTACTATCCATAGGCTAGTAGTTTCTGAGGTATAATGCTAACCATTGAACCTGAGTCATGTATGCTATCCCCCCTCTGCATTAATCCCCTTAATCCCTAAACAGGGATTATAGGGACAACGTATCGTTCTGACTGGAGCTCTGTTAAGTATATCCTCTCTGAAGCTATACGTATTTTTTTCAGATTTTGCCACCGATGTGGCTACTTTATTGTGCATCCCATATCCATCCAGTGGATGGTAGCGCAAGAGCATTTGGATGCTCAAAAGGCCTGGGAACTAGGCCCCAAAAGGCCTGGGAACTAGGCCCCAAAAGGCCTGGGAACTAGGCCCCAAAAGACCTGGGAACTAGGCCCAAAAAGCCTGGGAACTAGGGTCCAAAAGGCCTGGGAACTAGGCCCCAAGAGGCCTAGGAACTAGACCCCAAAAGGCCTGGAAACTAGGGCCCAAAAGGCCTGGGAACTAGGGCCCAAAAGGCCTGGGAACTAGGGCCCAAAAGGCCTGGGAACTAGGGCCCAAAAGGCCTGGAAACAAGGGCTGAAAAGGCCTGGGAACTAGGGCCCAAAAGGCCTGGGAACTAGGCCCCAAAAGGCCTGGGAACTAGGCCCAAAAAGCCTGGGAACTAGGGTCCAAAAGGCCTGGGAACTAGGGCCCAAAAGGCCTGGGAACTAGGGCCCAAAAGGCCTGGGAACTAGGCCCCAAAAGGCCTGGGAACTAGGCCCCAAAAGGCCTGGGAACTAGGGCCCAAAAGGCCTAGGAACTAGGTCCCAAAAGGCCTGGGAACTAGGCCAAAAGGCTCCCCGGCTGTGGCCTGGGCCTGGGAAGGAACTAGGCCCCAAAAGGCCTGGGAACTAGGCCCCAAAAGGCCTGGGAACTAGGGCCCAAAAGGCCTAGGAACTAGGTCCCAAAAGGCCTGGGAACTAGGCCCCAAAAGACGTGGGAACTAGGCCCTAAAAGAGTTAAAAGGAGTACATCTGGATTTTTATCTATAGTTCGCTTGCGCTAAACGTAGTTCCTACTACTACATTTATACGAGCTTCTAGTGTCACTTTTTGTTCATTTTACCATAATTATTGTCCAATATTTTCAAAAAATGTTTAACAATCTTTATCCACTTTTTTCTGCATTGTCGTAATCTATATTAATCCCATTATCTCTCACAGCAAATGTGAAAGCAAGAAGGCGAGAGCAAGAAGAGAGCGAAAAGGGAAAGAACTCAAGAAATCGAGGTACTGGGGGAGAGAGAGAGGGAGAGAGAGAGAGGGAGGGAGAGAGAGAGGGAGAGATAGAGAGGGGGAGAGATAGAGAGAGGGAGAGATAGAGAGAGGGGAGAGAGGAGAGAGAGGGAGAGATAGAGAGGGAGAGAGATAGAGAGAGGGAGATAGAGAGGAGGGAGAGATAGAGAGGGAGGGGAGATAGAGAGAGGGAGAGATAGAGAGAGGGAGAGATAGAGAGGGAGAGATAGGGAGAGAGGAGAGAGAGAGGGAGAGAGAGAGAGAGAGAGAGAGCGAGAGAGAGAGAGAGGAGAGAGAGAGAGAGAGAGAGAGAGAGAGAGATAGAGGGGGAGAGAGAGAGAGAGAGATGAGAGAGAGGAGAGATAGAGAGGAGGAGAGATAGAGAGAGGGAGATAGAGAGAGGGAGAGATAGAGAGAGGGAGAGATAGAGAGAGCGAGAGATAGAGAGAGGGAGAGATAGAGAGAGGGAGAGAGAGAGAGGGAGGGAGAGAGAGAGGGAGAGATAGAGAGAGGGAGAGATAGAGAGAGGGAGAGATAGAGAGAGGGAGAGATAGAGAGAGGGAGAGATAGAGAGAGGGAGAGATAGAGAGAGGGAGAGATAGAGAGAGAGAGAGATAGAGAGAGGGAGATAGAGAGAGGGAGAGATAGAGAGGGAGAGAGATAGAGAGAGGTAGAGATAGAGAGAGGGAGAGATAGAGAGAGGAGAGATAGAGAGAGAGAGATAGAGAGAGGAGAGAGAGAGAGCTAGAGAGTGGGTGAGATAGAGAGGGAGAGATAGAGAGAGGGAGAGATAGAGAGAGGGAGAGATAGAGAGAGGGAGAGATAGAGAGAGGGAGAGATAGAGAGAGGGAGAGATAGAGAGAGGGAGAGATAGAGAGAGGGAGAGATAGAGAGAGGGAGAGATAGAGGGAGAGATAGAGAGAGGGAGAGATAGAGAGAGGGAGAGATAGAGAGAGGGAGAGATAGAGGAGAGGAGATAGAGAGGGAGGGAGAGATAGAGAGAGGGAGAGATAGATAGAGAGAGTGTGATAGAGAGAGGGAGAGATAGAGAGAGGGAGAGATAGAGAGAGGGAGAGATAGAGAGAGGGAGAGATAGAGAGAGGGAGAGATAGAGAGAGGGAGAGATAGAGAGAGGGAGAGATAGAGAGAGGGAGAGATAGAGAGAGGGAGAGATAGAGAGGGAGAGATAGAGAGGGAGAGATAGAGAGGGAGAGATAGAGAGAGAGAGATAGAGAGAGAGAGAGAGAGAGGGAGAGATAGAGAGGGGGAGGGAGGGAGAGAGAGAGGGGGGGAGAGAGAGTGAGAAACAATGACAGCGAGACAATGTTGAGAGAGGGAGACAGACACACACACAGATAACAGAGCAAAACGACTTACCTCCTGCTTGTACCCGACCTGGACAAATTCATTTCAGCAGAGCCTTCAAGATCGGAGGGATGTGGGGGATCTTGCTTCTACACCAGAAGACGGGCAGCAAACAGCAATTACACTCTAACTATACCTTCCACAACATCACTCCATCTGAGATCATTTATCCCTAGAATAACTCTAGTATGGAGCATGTTAGTACAGCATAACGATATCGATGAAGTCAAAATGACACTATTGGCCTATAGATGGCTCCAAGTTCAGCCTGTTCCCTATTTGCAAGTTCCATAATAAATGAATAAGCTTTCATACTATGTGACGTTGGCAACAACTCTTAGCTTGTAAATTAAGATAAGAACTTTTAACTAAACCCTGCATAAACCCAGTTATAATAATAATCATCCCTGGGGAAGTGGAGAAGAATCCTTCCTCCGTAAGCCATGCGTGTCCCAAGAGGCGTCTAAAATGCCGGGAACAATGGACTAGTAATCCTTCTGTATAAATTAGTAAATTTATTACTACTAATAATAATAAATTTACTACTACTAATAATAATAGTAATAATATTATTTTAAAGAGAGGGAAAGAGAAAGGGGGGATGCGATAAAAGATAACACAGGAATAGAAATATAAACAAGTGGTGAGGGCATATACGTATAAACCTTGCAAAACAAAACACCAATCATTTGAGAACAAATATTATGGTAACAAAAGCCTCCAAGACGGTTTCTACGGCCACAGAGCAGGAATAAAAGTCTAGCACACCATGCCTCAGCCCACTCAGCAGACAAAAGCTCGGGGCACTGTTTATGTGGCCGCGAAAGAAACACAAAAGTCTTGGCCAATATTTAGTTTGCCAAACTTGAAGAAGCTCGACTTAGGTCAGAACTTCGGAAAACTTGTAAACTAGTTTTGTCGTGAAAGTAAACGCCACTTGCTTTAAAAATACTTCAAATTTTGTCGAAATTCCTGCCAGTAAATTAATACTGCTTTTGTGTTTAAATATGTGAAGAGAGATTGTCAGGAGAGTAAACATGGCGTCTGTCTGTCTTCTCTCCTGCCTTTCTTCCTGGCTACCTTTCACTTGTGCTCACCTTACGCTCTTAAAAAAGGCATTTCCCAACAGAATAATAATAACCACAACGGCTACTCATATTATAATCAAGGGGAGCGCTATACCCGTAGGATTATGCAGCGCCTGGTGGGGTATGGAAAATATTCAGGCTTAATTCAGGGAACCGGAGCACAGATCAATTCCCAAGATCAAGAGTCCCTCATCAGCGTCTAGAAACCTTCCTTGAGAAGACAACGTCTACTTTAGCAAATATAATTATGTATAGAAAGTTTATTTAGGTACAGGTACACACAAATAGTTACACAAATTATCATACATAGTAAAATATGTGTAAATTACCCACCAAAAAAAAGTCGAAATGATTTATTTCCAGTTTACTGGAGAGTAGTGGTCGGAAAGTAGTATACATGCCAGAAACCACACACATGGCAGGACCAGATCATGCAGTTTTTCATGGTAACCGACCATGTTACATGTTCAGTTGCAAACAGAATGAAGTTATATTTTTAGTGCACCTACGTACACTTGCTGTTTACAATCCGGCTACTTTGTCTAGTAGCGCGATCTTTTGTGCACTAAGTTCACACACTGAGGTCCGGGGTTCGAATCTCCTCCGGTACTGCTGGAAAACATTAGGGACGTGTTTCCATAAAACATCTGTTGTCCGCGTTCACCCATCAGTTCAAAATGGGTACCTGGGTGTTAGTCAAGTGGTGTGGGTTGCATCCTGGGATAAAACTGACCTAATTTACCCGAAATGCTTAGCATAGCAAGCGGCTTTCTTCCGTCAATGTCTGCTGGCCTATGTGTACTCCCTCCCTCCTCTCGTTTCTGTTAGTGAGACTTTGTGAATGGTCCAAGTCGGACCGAAACGTCGTCGTAAGCTCCTCTCTCCTATGTGCGGGTTATTTGTGAGTTGTTCCAGTCTCGGTATTGTGCCCTTTTTGTTATTTCTATATATTAGTATGTCATTGATGTCAGCTAGGCCTGTATACCTTGTATATGTACTTGTAGTAAATATATTATTATTAATACTGTACCGTCCAATTTGTCTACGTTAGCCTCCGTTCGTGAGCTTAATTCGCATCGAGTCGTGTATGTGTTGACTTAGCACAGTTTCTAGGTGTTGATACCCTGTGTCCTCCTCTTAACTTTGGGTATGTAGATGCAGTCTGGCTCTGTCTTGAGTCAGTCCGTGTATGCTGTTAGATTCGACAACATTGTTCCTTGATCATTTCATTTTTGTAATGCCAGTAGCGCAGAAATGCTGGCTATCAACAGTTACTCAGAGAAGAGCACAAAGACACAATACAGTGACTGGAACAATACGCAAATAACACGCACGTACGAGAGGGGAGCTTATGACAAAGTTCCGATCCGTCTTGGACTGCTTCCTTTCAGCTATTCAGAAGACTTATTCTGGCATTTTTTTCCTTTAATCTACCAAGATCATTGTTCCGCCAGTGGATGTCCGCAGATAATTCGGCTCCCGGACATTTGACCGACAGACACTTCGCCGACAGACATTTCACCAGAGAAAATTTGCTAGAACGGATATTTCACCAGAGAAAATTTGCCAGAACGGACATTTCACCAAAGAAAATTTGCCAGAACGGACATTTCGCCAGAGAAAATTTGCCAAAACGGACATTTCACCAGAGAAAATTTGTCAGAATGGACATTCACCAACGGACATTTCACTGAATGGTCATATAACCGACCTAGTATTCATCACAGCATGCTTTCCCGAACACTAGAAAGAGGAAATAAAACAAACCTAATAACAAACCTAACCTAATCTTAACCTAATTATACGTTCGGTTTATAGTTCGTTCGGCCAAATGTCCATCCGTCATCTGTCCGGCTACGGATACTTCTGTATAGTTGAGAGAGGATGCTAGTGGCAAGTCTAAAGTCTCCTCCGCTTTCACCACAGACTAAAAGCGGAGGAGACTAAAATGTCTACAAGTTCGACGTTGAAAGGTCTACAAGTTCGAGGCTAAGAGGTCAACAAGTTCGAGGCTGAAAGGTCTACAAGTTCGAGGCTAGAAGGTCTACAAGTTCGAGGCTAGAAGGTCTACAAGTTCGAGGCTAGAAGGTCTACAAGTTCGAGGCTAGAAGGTCTACAAGTTCAAGGTTAAAAGGTCTACAAATTCAAGGTTAAAAGGTCTACAAATTCAAGGTTAAAAGGTCTACAAATTCAAGGTTAAAAGGTCTACAAATTCAAGGTTAAAAGGTCTACAAATTCAAGGTTAAAAGGTCTACAAATTCAAGGTTAAAAGGTCTACAAATTCAAGGTTAAAAGTTCTACAAGTTCACAATATATTTACCAATCCTTGAATCCAACTGAGACATTTAATATTAGGAATTAAAATTTCTACGAAAAGCTTACAAATACACGTAACAAATTGGAACAATTAAATACAATATATGTTCAACACACAGGAGGACCGAAATTAGAGTAGATAAAGGCGACATTATATCTGGAATACTAAAATAATACTACACAATATATGACTCCTAGGAAAATTATTTATTATTAAAATCAAGGGGGAAGCGCTAAACCCGGAGGATTATACAGCGCCTGGGGGGGATGTGGAAGGCATTCAGGCTTAATTCGGGGAACTGGAGCACAGATCCAATTCCCTAAATCAAGAGCCCCTTACCAACATCAAGGAACCTTCCTTGAGGGGTCCCAGGCAGAGATATATTAAATTGAAAGCAAATTACTACGACTCTTGTTAAGGTACTGTTGCAGCCCCTAAATGGGTTGCAATGATTAATATGTATATATATATAATTATTACCTTTTCATATAATTTTATATTGCTTATATTTGCGATAATAGCTAAATCGTAAATGTATTGCTTTATATTATTATTTGACTTAGCTTCCTTTTGTTAGGTAGGATGTAACATATTATGTGCTCAGTTCAAGTGTTGATTGTCTAACTACTGTAATTATCGCTCTTTGCTTGTTACTCTGCCGGCTTCTGTTGCTGGGCGACAGCCGTCCACGGAGCTATCACGTGATCGAGGGGGGGGGGTCCTCACCTCGCCTGAAGTATTCAGCCTGGTCTAGACTCGCTGGGTGGTTGGACGTATTTCAGACAATGTGCCTAAATCTCCCTTATAGGCCCTTGTTGGAAGATCGTCTCTAGCTTTCTTGTAGGTTCTGTGAGAGACTGTTCACAGAACACTGTATAGACTTAGTGATTTTCGACGTTGTACTGAGGTTGTGTGACGCATAGACACACTAAACAACTCAGGTCCTGAGCTGTAGCTTCTGACCTAATTTGTACTGGTATCTGTGTATTATCACAGTCGGGGATTTTCTTATGCTGAACTTAGATTCAGTAGTATGGGAGTTTTGTGACTTTTGAGGAGGATCTGCAGATGGTCCCTACTTAGTGTCGTTATATTATCTCCTTGTTCCTGATTCTGTGTCGCAGTTGCTTGTTATATTGATATTGGGCTTAGCATTCTTTTTATTGTTCAAGCAGACTGTTCTGACTGCCAGTTGGTCAAGAAGTTAGTTTATTTGAGGACTTTGTCAGTCTAGTCGAGAGACATAGCGAACTACTTTGAGCACTTACTCACATACACAAACTTACTTGTACATATTTGTAATATCTTATTGTTAATGTACCAGACGGTACTTAAGAATTATAAATGTGATATGTGCTTTCAGCACAATACTATTGTATACGAGAGAAGTGATTATTATTATTATTTTGTTGATATTGATTTAATTTGATATACCTCTAGACGATACTTAATAAATTTATTAAATTTTAATTTCTCTAGTTAGCAGCCTACCAATTGTAATCCTGAAGCACTATTGAATCATACTGAATTCTAATGGATAATTGGACCAGGATACTGACTAATTGTTACGAAAACCCAGTAACAGGCTGGATGCTAGAAGGGCAGACCTGTCTAGTATTCACTGGAGATCTCTAAGCTTTTAGAATCGCGTTTTTTGTAACAGGTACTGACAAAAAATACCAATACAATTGAAATATAATATCAGTAAACAAATAACCTGCACATAAGAGAGGCGCTTACAACGGCGTTTCGGTCAGATTTGGACCATTTACAAAGTCAGTGTGACTTTGTAAATGGTCTAAGTCAGACAGAAACTCGTTGTAAGCTCCTCTCTATAAGGGGGTTATTTTTTGTATTATTCCAGCACGGTATTGTACCTATTTGTTCTTTAGTGTCAGTGAGTAATAATATTTCTGGTCATATAGTAAAAACAAATATCTAATCGTTTTTGATGCATAAAGGCGAGAAATTTAATAAATCAAAATCCGCATTCGTAAATTTGGAAGAGGATGCAGCTGAGAGTAAAGTATCGAGCCCTTTGTATGATGCTAGGGAGTGAGATTATGAGGATTTGTGAGGATATGCCAATTCACAGTCATGGTGTTACGAACGTAAGTAGTTCCTCTGATCCCCTAGCCACTTTACCCTCTCTCCTTTGACAGCTCTCTCGTGTAACCCCTTCCCCTGTCTATCCCTCAATCTAGCCTCTCAAACCCGGTCTAACTCACTCATCAACCCAACCCCCAATCAATTCAACGCCACTTTCCAATTTGTAGATGAATGGTTCAGAGAACCGACATGTTGATAAATTAGACACATGTGCAACTCTTGGGTATCTTTATTGAGGAAACGTTTCGCCACACAGTGGCTTCATCAGTCCATACAAAGGAGAATCTTGAAGAACAGGAGGAGAATGAGGTAATCAGTCCCTCAACCTTGAGTCGATGTGGTCAGTCGATGTGGTCAGTCGATGTGGTTAATACTTGGGAATTCTTCGCTTGCCTAATTCTTGGGCACGACCTACTTCAACATTGAACAAATGTTACACGACCTATGACTGCTGCACCTCTCCTGCCAACGGTTTATAAGCTCCTTCTCAGCACGTATGCCGTATTCTATTCAAGATTGATGGACTGACCACATCGACTCAAGGTTGAGGGACTGATTACCTCATTCTCCTCCTGTTCTTCAAGATTCTCCTTTGTATGGACTGATGAAGCCACTGTGTGGCGAAACGTTTCCTCAATAAAGATACCCAAGAGTTGCACATGTGTCTAATTTATCCACTTTCCAATTTCTTGATCCACAAGTTCACTTTAGCCTCCCCTCTGACAAACTAGTAACTAGCGCCACCACACCACCCCCCTCCCCACACACACCCACACCTGTATTTTGGGCAACAGAAGGGGTGCTGCTGATCTTGGGGAAGAATCTAACCTGAACAAGTATGGGGAATCAGACATCAATATCGCTTTGTCTCACGTCAATCAGAGACCTCTGGAACCTGAGTAAATAAAATGACTTCGTTTCACCTGTACTCAGTGTTGGCTCAAGGGTTGAACAATAAAATGGTATAAAATACCGACAGGTTGTAGGTAAGACACATATGCAACAGTTAGGTATCTTTATTTCGAAACGTTTCGCCTACACAGTAGGCTTCTTCAGTCGAGTACAGAAAAGTTGATAGAAGCAGAAGATACTTGAAGACGATGTAATCAGTCCATCACCCTTGAAGTTTTTGAGGTGGTCAGTCCCTCAGTCTGGAGAAGAGTATTGTTCCATAGTCTGGAATAATATGGAGTGGAAGTGATAGGATGGAGCCTTATATAGCGCCAGGAGGTGAGACGTAGGTCACTAGTAGAGGTAAGAATGTAGACGTTGAGAGGTCAGGTCCCTCTCAAATCCAGCCATTCTCACTAGTAGAGGTTGTTGAAGTTGATTCCAAGCCTGTACCAAGATACCCTTGTGTTGCAGTGTCTGACAGATTGAACAATAAAATGGTATAAAATACCGATTGACCACCTCAAAAACTTCAAGGGTGATGGACTGATTACATCGTCTTCAAGTATCTTCTGCTTCTATCAACTTTGCTGTACTCGACTGAAGAAGCCTACTGTGTAGGCGAAACGTTACGAAATGAAGATACCTAACTGTTGCATATGTGTCTTACCTACAACCTGTCGGTTATTTTATACCATTTTATTGTTCACTCTGTCAGACACTGCAACACACGGGTATCTTGGTACAGACTTGGAATCAACTTCAACAACCTCTACTAGTGAGAATGGCTGGATTTGAGAGGGACCTGACCTCTCAACGTCTACATTCTTACCTCTACTAGTGACCTACGTCTCACCTCCTGGCGCTATATAAGGCTCCATCCTATCACTTCCACTCCATATTATTCCAGACTATGGAACAATACTCTTCTCCAGACTGAGGGACTGACCACCTCAAAAACTTCAAGGGTGATGGACTGATTACATCGTCTTCAAGTCTCTTCTGCTTCTATCAACTTTGCTGTACTCGACTGAAGAAGCCTACTGTGTAGGCGAAACGTTTCGAAATGAAGATACCTAACTGTTGCATATGTGTCTTACCTACTACCCAGGGGTTGCCACCCTCTTCCAGCTACTCAGCGTGGCCATCCAGAAGGGTAACATTTCTACTGAATATTAAAATTGTATAAAATACGGACAGGTTGGTAAGACACACAGGCAACAGTTAGGCAACTGTATTCCTAAACTGTGTAGGCGAAACGTTTCGGAATAAATATGCCTAACTGTTGCCTAAGTGTCTGACCAACATGTCTGCTGCACTCTCGGATCTTGGTGAGTGTAGCAGAGTGCAGCTGAAGGAGAATCATACACGCACTCACGCACGAACACGCACTCTCTCACTTGCACTCACTAGCACGGAATTAAGGAGGTCTTAAGGCACTCGGGACTGCGTCATTAATCTCTGACAAAAAGAGTTATTACTGCCACCAGAATTTTTTTTCCATTTATTTTTTAATTTTGCTTTTTAGGGTAACTTGTAATCTACTGGAGTGTCCCCTACCCTGCCTCACACGTCCTACCCTGCCTCACACGTCCTACCCTACCTCACACGTCCTACCCTGCCTCACACGTCCTACCCTGCCTCACACGTGTCCTATCCTGCCTCACACGTCCTACCCTGCCTCACACGTCCTACCCTGCCTCACGCGTCCTACCCTGCCTCACACGTCCTACCCTGCCTCACACGTCCTACCCTGCCTCACACGTCCTACCCTGCCTCACACGTCCTACCCTGCCTCACACGTGTCCTATCCTGCCTCTCACGTGTCCTACCCTGCCTCATACGTCCTACCCTGCCTCACACGTGTCCTACCCTGCCTCACACGTGTCCTACCCTGCCTCACACGTGTCCTATCCTGCCTCATACGTGTCCTATCCTGCCTCACATGTGTCCTATCCTGCCTCACATGTGTCCTATCCTGCCTCACACGTCCTACCCTGCCTCACACGTCCTACCCTGCCTCACACGTCCTACCCTGCCTCACACGTCCTACCCTGCCTCACACGTGTCCTATCCTGCCTCACACGTGTCCTATCCTGCCTCACACGTGTCCTATCCTGCCTCACACGTGTCCTATCCTGCCTCACACGTCCTACCCTGCCTCACACGTCCTACCCTGCCTCACACGTCCTACCCTGCCTCACACGTGTCCTATCCTGCCTCACACGTCCTACCCTGCCTCACACGTGTCCTATCCTACCTCACACGTGTCCTATCCTGCCTCACACGTGTCCTATCCTGCCTCACACGTGTCCTATCCTGCCTCACACGTCCTACCTTGCCTCACACGTGTCCTATTCTGCCTCACACGTGTCCTATCCTGCCTCACACGTCCTACCCTGCCTCACACGTCCTACCTTGCCTCACACGTGTCCTATCCTGCCTCACACGTGTCCTATCCTGCCTCACACGTGTCCTATCCTGCCTCACACGGGTCCTATCCTGCCTCACACGGGTGCTATCCTGCCTCTGTCACACGGGTCCTATCCTGCCTCTCTCTCACACAAGTCCTATCCTGCCTCTCACGCGGGTCCTATCCTGCCTCTCTCACACGGGTCCTATCCTGCCTCTCACGTCCTACCCTGCCTCATACGTCCTATCCTGCCTCTCACGTCCTACCCTGCCTCATACGTCCTACCCTGCCTCACACGTGTCCTATCCTGCCTCACACGGGTGGTATCCTGCCTCACACGGGTCCTATCCTGCCTCTCTCACACGGGTCCTATCCTGCCTCTCTCTCACACGGGTCCTATCCTGCCTTTCTCTCACACGGGTCCTATCCTGCCTCTCTCTCACGCGGGTCCTATCCTGCCTCTCTCACGCGGGTCCTATCCTGCCTCTCTCACGCGGGTCCTATCCTGCCTCTCTCTCACGCGGGTCCTATCCTGCCTCTCTCTCACGCGGGTCCTATCCTGCCTCTCTCTCACACGGGTCCTATCCTGCCTCTCTCACACGGGTCCTATCCTGCCCTCTCTCACACGGGTCCTATCCTGCCTCTCACACATGTCCTATCCTGCCTCTCTCACGCGGGTCCTATCCTGCCTCTCTCTCACACGGGTCCTATCCTGCCTCTCTCTCACACGGGTCCTATCCTGCCTCTCTCTCACACGGGTCCTATCCTGCCTCTCTCTCACACGGGTCCTATCCTGCCCCTCTCTCACACGGGTCCTATCCTGCCCCTCTCTCACACGGGTCCTATCCTGCCTCTCTCTCACACATGTCCTATCCTGCCTCTCTCACACGGGTCCTATCCTGCCTCTCACACACGGGTCCTATCCTGCCTCTCTCTCACACGGGTCCTATCCTGCCTCTCTCTCACACGGGTCCTATCCTGCCTCTCTCTCACACGGGTCCTATCCTGCCTCTCTCTCACACGGGTCCTATCCTGCCTCTCTCTCACACGGGTCCTATCCTGCCTCTCTCTCACACGGGTCCTATCCTGCCTCTCTCTCACACGGGTCCTATCCTGCCTCTCTCTCACACGGGTCCTATCCTGCCTCTCTCTCACACGGGTCCTATCCTGCCCCTCTCTCACACGGGTCCTATCCTGCCTCTCTCTCACACATGTCCTATCCTGCCTCTCTCACACGGATCCCATTCTGCCTCTCTTACATGTGTCCTACCTTGCCCCACTCTCTCTCACGTGTCCTACCTTGCCTGCCTCCCTCTCACACGTGTTCTACCCTGCCAAAGTGTCTCACACATATCCTACCCTGCTTCAGTATTTATACACCCATGCGTGCATATACACACCTATACACTTACACAGCAACACGGGGTCACAGTTGGAAGTTGAAGACTCAGATGAGTCACAGGGATGTTAGGAAGTATTTCTTCAGTCACAGAGTTGTCAGGAAGTGAAATAGTTTGGGAAGCGATGTAGTGGAGACAGGATCCATACACAGCTTTAAGAAGAGGTATAATAAAGCTCATGGAGCAGGAAGAGTGACCCAGTAGCAGCCTGTGGAAAGGCAGAACCAGGGGCTGTGACTCAACCCCCTGCAACCACAACTAGGTGAGCACACACAGTTCTTCGGTGCGGCGTTTAGGTGTCACATCTGTCAGTTTTTCCCTCGAGGTCTTTCTCCCTTTTCCTGTATTAATCAAACCACTTCAGGTGAGAATGGTGTGTGTGGGAACTGTAAAAAATCTTTTGAGAGAGTTATCAATATCAGATTATTAGCAGTCTTAATTATAAATAAAATTGCACATCACAACGTATATGGTTATAAATGGCCATAATTTTTAAAGGGGTGGACGGGTAAGCCAGCGGAAGGCCTCGGTCAGATGACCAAAACTCCAAAGGCTGGTCATCATCTGACTAAGACCCGCGTCAGGAAATATTTGTCCTGTTTCCTGACGAACCTAACAAAATAGCAAATCCCCTTTTAATAATTTTAAACTGTACAAGAATAATTTCCTAAGGTATTTACGGGAATTGTGCTGAAGGTATTTCTAAGTGTCACTTAAGAGCTTATACATTTTCACACACTTATAAGCACTTGTATACATTAGCATATGTATAATCAAATGTATATACTAGAGGTTGAGTGGCGTCACACCAGTTTACTGAGGTAGGGTAGACAAAACAGGTGTTTACAGGCGTCACACCAGTTTACTGAGGTGCGGTAAACAACACAGGTGTTTACAGGTGTCACGCCAGTTCACTGAGGCAGGGTAGACACACAGGAGTTTACGATTCATTTATGGAATCTTGGTCACTTCCAACGATCATTCACTCGCTAAAAGCGATCATTCACTACAAGTGATCATTCACTACAAGTGATCATTCACTACAAGCGATCATTCACTCGCTACAAGCGATCATTCACTCGCTACAAGCGATCATTCACTCGCTACAAGCGATCATTCACTACAAGTTATCATTCACAAGTGATCATTCACTACAAGTGATCATTCACTACAAGTGATCATTCACTACAAGAGATCATTCACTACAAGAGATCATTCACAAGTGATCATTCACTCGCTACAAGCGATCATTCACTCGCTACAAGCGATCATTCACTCGCTACAAGCGATCATTCACTCGCTACAAGCGATCATTCACTCGCTACAAGCGATCATTCACTCGCTACAAGCGATCATTCACTCGCTACAAGCGATCATTCACTCGCTACAAGCGATCATTCACTCACTGCGAGTGATCATTCACAAGTGATCATTCACTCACTACAAGTGATCATTCACTCACTACAAGCGATCATTCACTCGGTACAAGCGATCATTCACTCGGTACAAGCGATCATTCACTCGCTACAAGCGATCATTCACTCGCTACAAGCGATCATTCACTCGCTACAAGCGATCATTCACTCGCTACAAGCGATCATTCACTCGCTACAAGCGATCATTCACTCGCTACAAGCGATCATTCACTCGCTACAAGCGATCATTCACTCGCTAAAAAGCGATCATTCACTCGCTAAAAAGCGATCATTCACTCGCTAAAAAGCGATCATTCACTCGCTAAAAAGCGATCATTCACTCGCTAAAAAGCGATCATTCACTCGCTAAAAAGCGATCATTCACTCGCTAAAAGCGATCATTCACTCGCTACAAGTGATCACTCACTCGCTACAAGCGATCATTCACTACAAGTGATCATTCACTCACTACAAGTGATCATTCACTCGCTAAAAGCGATCATTCACTCGCTACAAGTGATCATTCACTCGCTACAAGCGATCATTCACTCGCTACAAGCGATCATTCACTCGCTACAAGCGATCATTCACTCGCTTCAAGCGATCATTCACTCGCTAAAAGCGATCATTCACTCGCTAAAAGCGATCATTCACTCACTACAAGTGATCACTCACTACAAGTGATCATTCACTCGCTACAAGCGATAATTCACTCGCTACAAGCGATCATTCACTCCCTACAAGTGATCATTCACTCGCTACAAGCGATCATTCACTCACTACAGGCGATCATTCACTCGCTACAGGCGATCATTCACTCGCTACAGGCGATCATTCACTCGCTACAGGCGATCATTCACTCGCTACAAGCGATCATTCACTCACTGCGAGCGATCATTCACTCACTGCGAGCGATCATTCACTCACTGCGAGCGATCATTCACTCACTGCGAGCGATCATTCACTCACTGCGAGTGATCATTCACTCAATGCGAGTGATCATTCACTACAAGTGATCATTCACTCACTACAAGTGATCATTCACTCACTACAAGTGATCATTCACTCACTACAAGCGATCATTCACTCGCTACAAGCGATCATTCACTCGCTACAAGCGATCATTCACTCGCTACAAGCGATCATTCACTCGCTACAAGCGATCATTCACTCGCTACAAGCGATCATTCACTCGCTACGAGTGATCATTCACTCGCTACGAGTGATCATTCACTCACTGCGAGTGATCATTCACTCACTGCGAGTATTCATTCACTACAAGTGATCATTCACTCACTACAAGTGATCATTCACTCGGTACAAGCGATCATTCACTCGGTACAAGCGATCATTCACTCGCTACAAGCGATCATTCACTCGCTACAAGCGATCATTCACTCGCTACAAGCGATCATTCACTCGCTACAAGCGATCATTCACTCGCTACAAGCGATCATTCACTCGCTACAAGCGATCATTCACTCGCTACAAGCGATCATTCACTCGCTACAAGCGATCATTCACTCGCTACAAGCGATCATTCACTCGCTACAAGCGATCATTCACTCGCTACAAGCGATCATTCACTCGCTACAAGCGATCATTCATTCGCTAAAAAGCGATCATTCACTCGCTAAAAAGCGATCATTCACTCGCTAAAAGCGATCATTCACTCGCTAAAAGCGATCATTCACTCGCTACAAGTGATCATTCACTCGCTAAAAGCGATCATTCACTCGCTAAAAGCGATCATTCACTCGCTAAAAGCGATCATTCACTCGCTACAAGTGATCACTCACTCGCTACAAGCGATCATTCACTACAAGTGATCATTCACTACAAGTGATCATTCACTCACAAGTGATCATTCACTCGCTACAAGCGATCATTCACTCGCTTCAAGCGATCATTCACTCGCTAAAAGCGATCATTCACTCGCTAAAAGCGATCATTCACTCACTACAAGTGATCACTCACTACAAGTGATCATTCACTCGCTACAAGCGATAATTCACTCGCTACAAGCGATCATTCACTCCCTACAAGTGATCATTCACTCGCTACAAGCGATCATTCACTCGCTACAAGCGATCATTCACTCGCTACAAGCGATCATTCACTCGCTACAAGCGATCATTCACTCACTACAAGCGATCATTCACTCACTACAAGCGATCATTCACTCACTGCGAGCGATCATTCACTCACTGCGAATTTACCTGGAATTTCTGTCTCCTGATCTACCAACTTTTTTGCAATCTCAAACAAAAAGACGATCACGCATTGTCTCATATATAAAAAGAGGCAGATACAGAGAAAAAAAAATTCGTCTTATTATACTATGTCTACTAAGCGCGAGAAAGAGAAGCTTAAACTGTATTCCTTTAAATCCCGAAGATAGAGAGGGAAGCGAGGTAGCAATGGCCGGGTCATTACTGTTTACAGCAGCGAGCACAACTCTCTCTGGGACAGTAACATTCCTCCACAAAATTAGAGAAGTTTCACAGGAGGATCACAGACTATTGTTCGCTTCTGTGTTGTATTATTGTAAAGACTTCTTTCCAAAAACCAATTCACACACAAACCCACCCACCCTGCCACCCACTCATCCACCCACCCTGCCACCCACTCATCAACCCACCCTGCCACTCACCCATCCACCCACCCTGCCACGCAGAGAGAAAAGGAACTCAACATTAGGGAGTAGAGGAACTTGGTACAGCATGATTACGGTATGCATGACTGAGACGACAGGGTGGACAAGGATAGACTCTACGAGAGGTTGGAAACAGGTACGTAAGGGCACGTTTGGATGTTCAAAAAACGAGTCAGTCACAGGTATGTGATTAAGCTTTCTTCAAGCATGAAATGGCGAGGAAGTCGAATGACCAGGATGAAGTTAAGGGTAGAGCCCATACATAGTCATAGATCCAGGACTACAACTGCTTTCACAATCCCTCCATTCCCCATAATCCCTTCCATTTTCCCATAATCCCTAATACCTTCCCCACAATCCCTCCTTCCTACCTTCCCCACAATCCCTCCTTCCTATCTTCCCACAGTTCCTCCTTCCTACCTTCCCCACAATCCCTCCTTCCTATCTTCCCACAGTCCCTCCTTCCTACCTTCCCCACAGTCCCTCCTTCCTACCTTCCCCCACAGTCCCTCCTTCCTACCTTCCCCACAGTCCCTCCTTCCCCACAGTCCCTCCTTTCTACCTTCCCCACAGTCCCTCCTTCCTACCTTCCCCACAGTCCCTCCTTCCTACCTTCCCCACAATCCCTCCTTCCTACCTTCCCCACAATCCCTCCTTCCTACCTTCCCCACAATCCCTCCTTCCTACCTTCCCCACAATCCCTCCTTCCTACCTTCCCCACAATCCCTCCTTCCTACCTTCCCCACAATCCCTCCTTCCTACCTTCCCCACCATTCCCCAACACTCCACCCCCCCACTAACACATCCCTATCCCCACCACAATTCCCACAATTCTCTCCCACGTGGGAGCTCTGGTCAGATCGTGGGCCACAATTCCCACAATTCCCTCCCACGTGGGAACTCTGGTCAGATCGTTGGTCCTACACAATTCAATAGACACTGACAAATCTTTAACCTCATTTTATGCTCTGCTCGAATTTTTTATACATTTAAAAATTCTACCCCCTGAAAAAAAAAAATCTCTTGAATTTTTTCTCGAAAAAAATTCTTGCAAGTTAAAGAAAGAAGCTAAAAATAATCCTACCTAATAACTTCGGAGAATTATTAAACCAGGATAACTTAAACATGCCAAGCACCGTGGATTATTTACATATTGGTTCTTGGATTCTGCACTGGACTGTTTTCTCAACAAGATATATATATATTATATATATATATATATATATATATATATATATATATATATATATATATATATATATATGTCGTGCCATGTGCGTAAAACTTACTATTTTGGCTTTAACAGCAACGCTCTTCTTGCCGAATAAGGCAAGCCAATATTCGTGTATGCAATAATTTGCAATCATTCTGAACCTAACGCAGAGGAACCTGGAAGACACAAAACACTCAGTGGAATTGACAGAGTAGACAGAGATAGACAGTGGTGGAAATCAAGTAAAGACGGCCATAACTGGACGCTAAAAGAACAGGTGAGACATAGGGATGTGATGAAGTATTTCTTTAGCTTCAGGATGGTCGGATAGTGCAGTGACCTAGACGAAGAAATTGTACAGGCAGGTTAGATTCAGATTTGTTTCTGCCACCTAAATAGCTAGTTTATTATACAACCATATCTATCCTGTGGATGGTAGGGCAAGAGCATATGGATACACAATAGGTCTAGGAACTAGGCCCCAAATAGATTATGGTATCTCTCTATTCCTCGATAAGTGGGCAATTACACACACAGCTTGAAGAGTAGGTATGACAAGTCCCACGAGGTTCAGGAGTGATTCTGACAAGCGGCAAGAGCCGGGAACTACAGCTCAGACTCCACCCTTGTAAACACGCACAAGCGTGATCAAGTGCGCACGCACGTTTTACACTCCTATCCGCTTCTCCACGTTCGTACATTTCCAAAAAACGCAGAAGCAACTAAGCATAAAACTTTAAGCAATCCTTTAAACCATCTAACTTAGTGAATATCCTCTGAATAGTTTCTTCGGTGTTTAACTTTATTTTATGGTTAAGATCCCCAGATATTTTCACTGTGGGTATTCAAGTAAATCCATACGGATCTGTGGGGATTTGGTTCGCGAACGGAGGCTGAGGCGAACAAGCTTGTCAGCGAGGCACCTCAACTCGCGGCGGATTTAGGGGATTTAAAACTAGTTACTAGCTCACAGAAGTTTCTTTAATCCTGTAATCTACAGTGTTTTTAACAGTAACCACTCATGATACATATAAAATTCCATTTGGCTCATAACCAAAGTGAAAAAGGATCGATTACCTGGTCACTGGAGACGTATAGGCGAGTCTCCGAACTCCTGGTGCCAGGTTCTCCAAGCAGCTGTCTTGTAGGCTGTCTCCTAGGGAAGGAATAAGGCACTCTTCCCCAGGAGATAACGTATTGGTCACATGTGCAACTCTTTGGTATCTATGTCGAGACGTCTTGCCATTGCTTAGATAGTGGTGGAGGGTACTAGATCCAAGGAAAAAGAGTCATCTCACAACCCTTTCATTTTCCTGTACGACCATTACGCTTATCGCCCTCCCTTTAATAACAATTGTAATAATAATAATAATAATAATAATAATAATAATAATAATAATAATAGTACACAAATTACACGCACATAGGACAAAGAAGCTTACCACAACGTTTCGGTCCGACTTGGGCCATTTACCAAGTCACACTGTGATTTGGTAAATTGCCCAAGTCGGACCGAAACGTCGTGGTAAGCTTCTCTGTCCTATGTGCGGGTTATTTGTGTATTTTCCCAGTCAAGGTTTTGTGCCTTTATTAACCTAATAATAATAAAGTTATGATCATTATTATTTCTAGGAAGCGCTAAACCAGTAAGGGATCATACAACGTATATGGAATGGAAGGAAAACAGGTTCTAATCCCAATAAGAGAACGAGGAATCCTATTCTTCAGATCAATGGCCCATCAACAGCATCAAGGAACCTACCCTGAGGAATTTAGCATCATGAGAGGAATATTCGGTTACTTCCCTGAGGAATTTAGCATCATAAGAGGAATATTCGGTTACTTCCCTGAGGAATTTAGCATCATAAGAGGAATATTCGGTTACTTCCCTGAGGAATTTAGCATCATAAGAGGAATATTCGGTTACTTCCCTGAGGAATTTAGCATCATAAGAGGAATATTCGGTTACTTCCCTGAGGAATTTAGCATCATAAGAGGAATATTCGGTTACTTCCCTGAGGAATTTAGCATCATGAGAGGAATATTCGGTTACTTCCCTGAGGAATTTAGCATCATAAGAGGAATATTCGGTTACTTCCCTGAGGAATTTAGCATCATAAGAGGAATATTCGGTTACTTCCCTGAGGAATTTAGCATCATAAGAGGAATATTCGGTTACTCCTCTGAGGAATTTAGCATCATGAGAGGAATATTCGGTTACTTCCCTGAGGAATTTAGCATCATGAGAGGAATATTCGGTTACTCCTCTGAGGAATTTAGCATCTTAAGAGGAATATTCGGTTACTTCCCTGAGGAATTTAGCATCATAAGAGGAATATTCGGTTACTCCCCTGAGGAATTTAGCATCATGAGAGGAATATTCGGTTACTTCCCTGAGGAATTTAGCGTCTTAAAAGGAATATTCGGTTACTTCCCTGAGGAATTTAGCGTCTTAAAAGGAATATTCGGTTACTTCCCTGAGGAATTTAGCGTCTTAAAAGGAATATTCGGTTACTCCTCTGAGGAATTTAGCATCATAAGAGGAATATTCGGTTACTCCCCTGAGGAATTTAGCATCATGAGAGGAATATTCGGTTACTTCCCTGAGGAATTTAGCATCATGAGAGGAATATTCGGTTACTTCCCTGAGGAACTTAACGTCATAAAAAGAAATATTCGGTGCCTCCCCTGAGGAAGATAGCGTCGTAAGAGAAATATTTGATACCTCCTCTAAGGAAGATAGCGCCATAAAAGGAGAAATATTCGGTAAGATTTACACCAGAAGCCACAGTTCAATATTCACGTGCCATAATCTCTAAATTATGGTCTATATATCAGATCCGAAAATCCCTTTCCATAAATCATTCAATAATGCATATTTCTAAACTTCCAGCCTATAAATCCTTAATACTCATCTCTGCTATTCTCAAATTCCGCAGTGGAAGGGAGTAGGTAAGGCAGGGAGCCAAAGGCAGCTCCACATCTTCGGATCAAAAGCATTTCACCATTTATAAGTCATTTTCATGGCCTCAAATCCTATTCATTTTCTCACCTTGACTTCCTACAACATTGCAAGCCCCTGAAGATGTGCTGATAGAAGCACGAAATACCTAGAGCTATCATTCAGCTTCCCCGTGATTATATATATATATATATATATATATATATATATATATATATATATATATATATATATATATATATATATATATATATATATATATATATATACGCAATAAGATCACAGTAAACAGGCGATTTTAAAATATGCAAAACAACGACTGTGAAAGATTAGTGAAATTCCAAGCGCTTTCGTGACTACTCACATTGTCAAGGATAGTTCCTTGACAATGTATATATCACCTTCGCTTGACACCTTAAAAGTCAGTTTAGAGAGCAACCTTAATCCAGATTTAAGATAATATACGTTTTTCTCCAGACAGTATAACATCAAACGTGAGTGTGTGATGTGTTGAGCGACCTGAGTTGAACAGTCGGGTCCACTCTGTCATGTACACAATGTGTGTGTTCCTGACAACATGGCATGCGGGCCACTAATGAAAAAATAGTTGAAAAATTCTGTATTTCGTGGGACAAGTGAACTAAAATTGTGAAAATAAAAATAATCATACATCGCTTATAGCTGACGTTCCAGCCTTAAAAAAAAAAAAACAAAGATTTTAATACAAGAAGAAGTCCATCCAGATCCTCTCGTGATTTAATGTGATGGTACATCCAGATCCTCTCGTGATTTAATGTGATGGTACATCCAGATCCTCTCGTGATTTAATGTGATGGTACATCCAGATCCTCACGTGATTTAATGTGATGGTGCATCCAGATCCTCTCGTGATTTTGTGTGATGGCGAACGCTCGCTCGGGGTGTGAGTCGGAAATTTTGCGTGTCTATGTTCACGAACTTTGACCGTAAACTAAAACCAACGTACTTGTAGCCACAGCCTTAAGAAACACACGGTGTTTGGAGGTGAAAGTTGGTAGACCACACGAGTCTGTATAAACACGCACGGGAACGATGCACAGCTGGCAAGAGTTTTCGTCTTTAGAGCAGATTTCTTCGGTGTCTTTACTGTGCTATAATTCCTCAGCCTGTTCTACAGACGAAACGTCTCAGTTATTCTCTTCGAACTGAGATGTTTTGCATAATGTGCAGGTTATTAGGTCTCTCTCTTCGACAGTCTGTTCTTCAGGCGAAATGTCTCAGCAAAGTTGTTCTCTTCGAACTGAGATGTTTCGCCTGATGTGCAGGTTATTATGCCTCTCTTCGACAGTCTGTTCTTCAGGAGAAATGTCTCAAAATTCTCATCAAGTACAGACATCTTAGATCTCTAAACTGTTCTATAGACGTTTCTACAGGCGAAACATCTCGATACAACTCATCAAACTGAGTCCATCGTTTCCACTTGTCACTCATCTGCCAATCACCCCCAAACAGGTGCACACCTCACCTGAATTTTGAAGTGAAGACCCACTTTCTTAGTCACTGAAATGGGTGTGTTCCTTTATTTTTGTTGATGTTTCTCGCCATAGTATCCATCTTTGTCTGACGAAATCGTAATGACACGATTGCAAACAAACCATACCACGGGTTCTAACCCCACCCGTGGTATGGTTTATCCACCTTTGGGTTGAATCTCAGTTTTCCTTTCAGTGGTAAATGCTATTCTCAAACTTTTGGCGAAATGAGTTCTCTCACTCTCTCACTCACTCACTCACTCACTCACTGAATTACCCAAGCTTTCCTTCCATATTCTTTGCTACACTCACTCATTTTTAGCGTCTCCACCGTCTATTCTCTTTTAGCTTCTCTACCGTCTATTCTCCTTGTCTTACTGATCCATAATTTCAGAAACTCGTCTATGTTTCATGTTAAAAAAATATTACTTACCGTCTTTTTCTATTTCTCAAACCCATTTC
>NC_091382.1:6642454-6709954 GCF_038502225.1 Cherax quadricarinatus
TTGAGAAAATCATAACAGAAATAGGTGAAGAGAGGGACGAGATTGTAAATTTTCAGAGAATAGGGGGGTACTCGAAGGTGAGAAACCGACCAATCAAGCTGATTCTCAGGACGGAAACAGTGCGGAACAGGATCCTCCAAGAGAAACCACGATTGAAATACTCGGAAGAGTACAAGAGGGTGTTCCTAGACAGAGACAGAACAAAATCAGAACGACAGCAGCTGAGGGAGAGGACAAAAAAGCGAAAGGAGCTAGGAAAAGAGACAAGGAGGGAACCAGCAGAGGTCTGTCAGAGCAGGACAGAACAGCAAGGGCAAGCACACACACAACTACTCTCAGAACCATACAACCTATCACACCATCCCAACACACCCTACAATCCATACCCACAGCCTCCACCCAACACCAAGCTATAGAACCCCACAGTATGCCACCAGGTCTCCCACCCTCACAGGCCCCCCAAACCACAGTGTTGGAAAGGAAACTGAAGGTATGGTACACAAACGCTGATGGAATAACAAATAAGTGGGAGGAGTGGCAAGAAAGAGTCAAAGAAGCATCACCGGACATCATAGCTCTCACAGAAACCAAGCTTACAGGTATGATAACAGATGCCATCTTTCCAACGGGATACCAAATCCTGAGGAAAGACAGAGGGAACAGGGGGGGGTGGAGGAGTGGCGTTGCTGATCAAAAATCGCTGGAATTTTGATGAGCTGGAGAGAGAAGATAGCGGAGAAGAAAGTGATTACTTAGTGGGAACACTTCACTCTGGAGGTCCCAAGGTGGTAATAGCAGTGATGTATAACCCACCACAGAACAGCAGGAGGCCAAGGCAAGAGTACGACGAGAGCAATAGAGCGATGGTTGACACACTAGCTAGAGTGGCCAGAAGAGCTCATGCATGCAGGGCAAAGCTCCTGATCATGGGTGACTTTAACCACAAGGAGATAGATTGGGAGAACTTGGACCCACATGGGGGCCAAGATACTTGGAGGGCTAAGATGATGGAGGTGGTACTGGAGAACTTCATGTACCAACACGTAAGGGACACTACAAGAGAGAGAGGAGAGGATGAACCAGCAAGGCTGGACTTAGTATTCACCTTCAGTAGTGCAGATATCGAGGACATCACATATGAAAGACCCCTTGGGGCCAGTGACCATGTGGTTGTAAGCTTCGAATACACAGTAGAGCTACAAGTGGAGGGAGAAGCAGGAAGGCCAGGACGAATGAAGCCAAACTACAAGAAAGGGGACTACACAGGAATGAGGAACTACCTGAACGGGGTTCAGTGGGACAGAGAACTGGCAGGGAAACCAGTTAATGAGATGATGGAATATGTAGCAATAAAATGCAAGGAGGCTGAGGAGAGGTTTGTACCCAAGGGTAACAGGAGTAATGAAAAAGCCAGGATGAGCCCATGGTTTACCCAAAGGTGCAGGGAGGCAAAAACCAAGTGTGCTAGGGAATGGAAGAAATATAGAAGGCAAAGGACCCAGGAGAATAAGGAGAACAGTCGTAGAGCCAGAAATGAATATGCACAGATAAGAAGGGAGGCCCAAAGACAATATGAAAATGACATAGCAGCGAAAGCCAAATCTGACCCGAAACTGTTGTACAGCCACATCAGGAGGAAAACAACAGTCAAGGACCAGGTAATCAGGCTAAGGAAGGAAGGAGGAGAGACAACAGGAAATGACCGGGAAGTATGTGAAGAACTCAACAAGAGATTCAAAGAAGTGTTCACAGAGGAGACAGAAGGGACTCCAGAAAGACGGAGAGGTGGGGCACACCACCAAGTGCTGGACACAGTGCACACAACCGAGGAAGAAGTGAAGAGGCTTCTGAGTGAGCTAGATACCTCAAAGGCAATGGGGCCAGATAACATCTCCCCATGGGTATTGAGAGAGGGAGCAGAGGCGCTATGTGTACCCCTAACAACAATATTCAATACATCTATCGAAACAGGGAGATTGCCTGAGGCATGGAAGACAGCAAATGTAGTCCCAATCTTTAAAAAAGGAGACAGACATGAAGCATTAAACTACAGACCAGTGTCACTGACATGTATAGTATGCAAAATCATGGAGAAGATTATCAGGAGAAGAGTGGTGGAACACCTAGAAAGGAATGATCTCATCAACAGCAGCCAGCATGGTTTCAGGGACGGGAAATCCTGTGTCACAAACCTACTGGAGTTCTATGACATGGTGACAGCAGTAAGACAAGAGAGAGAGGGGTGGGTGGATTGCATTTTCTTGGACTGCAAGAAGGCGTTTGACACAGTTCCACACAAGAGATTGGTGCAAAAACTGGAGGACCAAGCAGGGATAACAGGGAAGGCACTACAATGGATCAGGGAATACTTGTCAGGAAGACAGCAGCGAGTCATGGTACGTGGCGAGGTGTCAGAGTGGGCACCTGTGACCAGCGGGGTCCCGCAGGGGTCAGTCCTAGGACCAGTGCTGTTTCTGGTATTTGTGAACGACATGACGGAAGGAATAGACTCTGAGGTGTCCCTGTTTGCAGATGACGTGAAGTTGATGAGAAGAATACACTCGATCGAAGACCAGGCAGAACTACAAAGGGATCTGGACAGGCTGCAGAACTGGTCCAGCAATTGGCTCCTGGAGTTCAATCCCACCAAGTGCAAAGTCATGAAGATTGGGGAAGGGCAAAGAAGGCCGCAAACGGAGTACAGTCTAGGGGGTCAGAGACTACAAACCTCACTCAAGGAAAAAGATCTTGGGGTGAGTATAACACCAGGCACATCTCCTGAAGCGCACATCAACCAAATAACTGCTGCAGCATATGGGCGCCTAGCAAACCTCAGAACAGCATTCCGACATCTTAATAAGGAATCGTTCAGGACCCTGTACACCGTATACGTTAGGCCCATATTGGAGTATGCGGCACCAGTTTGGAACCCACACCTAGCCAAGCACGTAAAGAAACTAGAGAAAGTGCAAAGGTTTGCAACAAGACTAGTCCCAGAGCTAAGAGGTATGTCCTACGAGGAGAGGTTAAGGGAAATCAACCTGACGACACTGGAGGACAGGAGAGATAGGGGGGACATGATAACGACATACAAAATACTGAGAGGAATTGACAAGGTGGACAAAAACAGGATGTTCCAGAGATTGGACACAGTAACAAGGGGACACAGTTGGAAGCTAAAGACACAGATGAATCACAGGGATGTTAGGAAGTACTTCTTCAGCCACAGAGTAGTCAGTAAGTGGAATAGTTTGGGAAGCGATGTAGTGGAGGCAGGATCCATACATAGCTTTAAGCAGAGGTACGATAAAGCTCACGGCTCAGGGAGAGTGACCTAGTAGCGATCAGTGAAGAGGCGGGGCCAGGAGCTCGGACTCGACCCCCGCAACCTCAACTAGGTGAGTACAACTAGGTGAGTACACACACAAACCAGTTCGTCCGGTCAACAATTTATTTACACCTATTTTCCACTTCAGTTCTCTGCAGACATTGGCTATTTCTTTTCCAGGAAACTAGAAAGAAATTAGTGTTTGCCTAGCTGGGACTAACACATCTCTCGACCCCTGAAACTACAATTAGGAGAGCACAATTAGACGAGTACAGGACCCATCGCTACTGCCGGGCTGCTATGCCCTCCGGTCTCCTCTCAGGGGTCAGAGTTAACTCCCTTACAGAGGAGCGAACCTGTTTCCTGACATGCCAGGGACATCACTGCCTTCGCTTAAGCTAGCTTTCTCCCAGAACTATACTTCTCACTTCAAGTATGTCCCAGATGCCGTCATGTCGAATCGGCCCTATCAGACACTTCTAGCACGATTATTATAATTATGAGGAAGCGCTAAACCCGTAGGATTATGCAGCACATATGGGGGGAGGATGGAAGGTATTCAGGCTCACTTCGGGGTACCGAAGCACAGATCCAATTCCCTAGATCAAGAGCACCTCACCAGCGTCAAGGAACCTCCCTTGAGGGACTCCTAGCACGAATCATACTCCCTTACTGTTTTTATATCACGCATATTACCAGATTATCTTGTAAATAATTAACCGTCCTCACGAATGGAAACACGCGGTACATAGCACGGACAGAAAGTAAAAACACGAACATAATTTTTACTTAGCAGATAACATGTCTCCTGGACACCTACACTGCTACCTTACACATTTCATTTCTTTCCAGATGTTTTCTGTAACGTTTTAATGAAGCCTGGGGTCGAGGCTAAACGTCATCTGGCAAGAAAAATTCCTTTACTGCTCGCATGTTTTATTCTTTGCCAAACCATAACCCAGTTTTAATACGTGTAATATTGTTTTTCGTAGAACAGTGTTGTGTACCGTCAATGAATCTGGGGGCAGCAAGAAAATTAGGTTAGGTATAAATACAAGTTACTAAGACTGGGGTGAGAGAGGGAGTTGCCTAGCATGGGCCAGTTGGCCGTTGCATTACAATGCTTTCACTAAAATTATAATTTTTTTCGTTATTCAACATTTTTTTTACCACTTACTAACGTAGGGAGACGCGAAAAAGTGGAAAATTTACTATCATTCAGAGGCTGTCTTACCAGAAATGTGCATATAAGAGAGTCCCGATGACCCAAACACGTCCATTCCTCCTTCAGAGTGCACTCCTGTACCTCCTTTCTCTAGGCCTCAGTACTCCTAACCCGTTTCCCCGAGTCTCTTCATATCAACGTGTTTACACTCACACAATGTTGCACTCTAAAGGTCACCATTCCGATCTAAAGTGCTCTCAGACGTCTGCTGGATGTTCAGTCTCCGCATCTTATAATCTCCCTCTCGCTCTCCCTTAAACACATTTTGGAATTACTCCCTACCCTCCTCTTTCCCTACACTCAGATTTATACACCATGCCATCCTATCATGTCCTTTTCTGAATGACCAAAATGTCAACAAACCCTCATCCATTGCCTGACTAAAATATTTTCTAACCCCTCACCGTCTGCCTAATACAAGGCATCATATTCAACAATTGACAATTCATTATATATTCAACTCCTATATAACTGTTTGGTAAAAGAACACAAGTTCAACTAATGCGAAATTTTTATTGTGGCAACGTTTCGCTCTCCAGGAGCTTCCTCAGGCCATTACAAACAATACACACACACGTGCTGCTTTGCCTAACATTCTGTCGGCAATTCTACCAATATTTCTATATAATTGTTGTAATAAAAGGTAAAGAAAAATTTAAGTCTACAACTTAAGGGATTTTCAAATGTTAGTTATATATCCACTACCCAATTTTCCGACGAAAAAAAATTATTAGTGTACGTAGTCTCCTCATTACATTTCGCGACTACTAATCTTGCCTACGCGTTTAATAATTTACAGTCGAGTAGTTTAAGAGCTGTTTGGTGTATATTAAAATGGATGTGGAGTTTTAATAAACGTTTATATACAAATCATTTATACAAATTGAAAGGGATGGCGGGGGGGTGGGGGAATCTAAACCCATCAACTAGAGGTCAATTTTATTTTCAAACTTAGCCAAAATGTTGAATATTTCAGCTTCATCTAAGTATTTCAACGGTGAGATGTCTTAAAAATATGGGTATGAATATAACCATTGAAGGGATGGAGGGGTAAGCCAGTGGAAGGCCTCGGTCAGATGATCAAAAGCTCCAACTGTGTGTTATATGACTAAGACCAGCGTCAGGAAACCACTTGTCCTGCTTCCTGACAAACCTTACCTAACCTAACGACGAGATTATAAGCACCAAAACCTATTAAATGTAGCACTATGTACATAGTTCCAGTTTCTAGACACGAACAAACTCTTAGAAACTGTATCAGGGAAAAGTTTCTGTACTGGGACCTCTCTCATTCAAAACAATAAACCAAACCAAAATCTTTTTATGTTTTACAAGTATTTCTTCAGGCGTCTTTCACCACACGTTGCTAACTTCTTGGAAGTCAGGTTTAGGAGGCACTACCACGCCTTGGATGCCACTCACAACAGTGCCTAACATATGGGGCTTGCTAACCACAAGGTGAAAAGAGGTCTAAGGAGACAAGCCAACGTCTTCATTCTAACCATACCACGGGTGGGGTTAGAACCCCACCCGTGGTAAGGTTTGTTTGCAATCGTGTCATCATGATTTCGTGAGTCTTCATCCTCCTGGGAGAGAAAGTGTGTTCTCTTGAGGCGCTATCTCTAAGGCACACACTCTTCGTCAAAATTCCCTACCCGGTCTACACCCACACGAAAAATTACCAACCATCTCGTCTAATTCACGTGTGGCGGTAATCTCTCGTGATATACGAGGGAATACCGTAGCCTCGCAAGGCCAAATTCACCAGCACTGGAAGGGCGACAATCCCCTGCATTTTACAGGCCAAATCACCTCTAGTATCCGAGTGCAGAAAATGTCACGTTTTCCCAGTTCAATTGCGACTTTCTGAAGGAAGCAGCGATGTGGACACACCGAGATCCAGTTATACAGGTGGATTGGGTTTTCTAAGCCAGGTCACAATGGTTGCTTTATCTTTTAAAGCCAGACCATATAATTATAGAATGGATGTGTGTAAATCATATATTATAAACGGGGAGCGCTAAACCCGTAGGACTTTTCTAAATCATATAGAAAACCAGAAATAATGGATATAAGTTGGATAAATTTAGATTTAGAAAGGACATAGGTAAGTACTGGTTTTCTAACAGAGTTGTAGATGCGTGGAACAGTCTTCCTAGTGGGGTGATAGAGGCTAGGACCTTGTGTAGCTTTAAGAAGAGACTGGACAAATATATGAGTGGGAGGGGCTGGGTTTGATTGGTGTCATTGGGTACGAGAGTTATTTCTTGGGTGGCTTTAGGTAGAGATCGTTTTGATAAGGACCTGCCTCGTATGGGCCAGTAGGCCTTCTGCAGTGTTCCTACATTCTTATGTTCTTATGTTCTTAACTAAGAAAGATTAGTCCAGAGGCACGACGCTAATGCTGGACGGAGAATTGAGAGAAATTTTTCACGTTACTGATAATCATACTATTGTTAACTATTGATAAACTCGTCAAACTAGTTAACTATTGATAAACTCGTCAAACTACTGCTGCTCAAACCAGCCGTAACTACTGTTCAGAGTAACCTAAACCAGCGTTTAAACAAAGCCTTAATTATAGCCTTTTTTGGACAAATAACAAGAAAAAATATAATCTTATGTGAATCTGTGACATTAAATTTCAATAAATTATTACACTTATAAATTACTATATAACTGGTAACACTTAGAAGTCTCTATTGTGGAAACGTTTCGCCAACCAGACTATCAGTCCAAAAAAGAGAAGAAATATAGTGAAGAGGGAGTTTGAGGTAATCAGTCTCTCAGCTTAGATTATTATTATAATCAAGGGGGAAGCGCTAAACCCGGAAGATTATACAGCGCCTGGGGGGGGGGGATGTGGAAGGCATTCAGGCTTAATTCGGGGAACTGGAGCACAGTTCCAATTGTTAGGTAAGACACATATGTTAGGTAAGACACATATGCAACAGTTAGGTATCTTTATTTCGAAACGTTTCGCCTACACAGTAGGCTTCTTCAGTCGAGTACAGAAAAGTTGATAGAAGCAGAAGATACTTGAAGACGATGTAATCAGTCCATCACCCTTAAAGTTTTGAGGTGGTCAGTCCCTCAGTCTGAGGGACTGACCACCTCAAAACTTTAAGGGTGATGGACTGATTACATCGTCTTCAAGTATCTTCTGCTTCTATCAACTTTTCTGTACTCGACTGAAGAAGCCTACTGTGTAGGCGAAACGTTTCGAAATAAAGATACCTAACTGTTGCATATGTGTCTTACCTAACAATCTGTCGTTATTTTATACCATTTTAATGTTCACAGTTCCAATTCCCTAAATCAAGAGCCCCTCACCAACATCAAGGAACCTTCCTTGAGGGGTCTCAGCTTAGAGATGTGTACAGTTTGTCAACCTTGGAAAAAAAAAAAATACTTGTCGGTTTATTAAACAGTGAAAAGAACAATCCTTATTGTATTTATTCGTAAGGATCAAACAGTACCAGGGCGATACAAAGAGCAACCACCTTTACAAGTTAACGCACTGGCCTGTGACTTTCACGACTTGACTGCCACGGGTTCATAAGAACACATGAAAGGAGAAACACTGCAGCAGGCCTGTTGGCCCATACTAGGCAGGTTATTCACAATCCATCCCACTAACAAAATATTTGCCCAACCCGGTTTTCAATTCTACCCAAGCAATAAGCTTTGATAAATCTATTTACTCACGTGCAAGACCCACTTATTCATGTACTTATCCAACCTAAATTTGAAACTGCCCAAGGTTTTAGCCACAATAACCCTACTAGGTAGACTGTTCCACTCATCAACTACCCTATTTCCAACCCAATACTTTCCAATATGAACATCAAAATGGTATACAATACCGACAGGTTGTTAGGTAAGACAAAAATGCAACAGTTAGACAACTTTTTTCCGAAACGTTTCGCCTACACAGTAGGCTTCTTCAGTCGAATACAGAAAGTAGGCAGGAACAGTAGAGATGTGAAGACGATGTAATCAGTCCATCACCCTTAAAGTCGTAGAATTTGAGGTTGTCAGTCCCTCGGCCTGGAGAAGTTCAGTTCCATAGTCAGGAACTATCTGAAGATCAAGCGACAGTGCGGAGACTTAAATACTGTCGGAAGGAGAGGTGCAGGGTAGTAGTAGTAGTAGTAGTAGTAGTAGTGAGAGGCAACTGAGAGGTCATGTCCCTCTCAGATCCAACCCTTCTCACTTGAAAAGCTTGTCCAATGTGTGATGAATGGTTTGAAAAACCGACAAGTTGAAGATTGAGACACTTACGCAGCATATGGAAATCTTTATTCAGGAAACGTTTCGCCACACAGTGGCTTCATCAGTCCAATACAAAGAGGAAGGCGTAAGGAGAGGAGGAGAATGAGGTAATCAGTCCCTCAACCTGGAGTCGATGTGATCAGTCCATCAATCTTGTAGAATGTACAGCATAGGGCCGTAGACGTGGCTTATATACTGTAGTGAGGTGACGTGAAGCAGATGGAGGCGGGGTCATAGTGGTACCATCCACTAGTCGAAGTAGGTCTTCGTCCAAAGGTTGAACAAGTGTTGAAGAATTCTTTGTAACAAGATCCCATGATGTTGCAGTGTCTGACAGTTGTGATGAATGGTTTGAAAAACCGACAAGTTTGGACGAAGACCTACTTCGACTAGTGGATGGTACCACTATGACCCCGCCTCCATCTGCTTCACGTCACCTCACTACAGTATATAAGCCACGTCTACGGCCCTATGCTGTACATTCTACAAGATTGATGGACTGATCACATCGACTCCAGGTTGAGGGACTGATTACCTCATTCTCCTCCTCTCCTTACGCCTTCCTCTTTGTGGAAAAAGACACTTATGTACAGTTCAGGACATTTATTAAAGGAAACGTTTCGCCACGAGTGGCTTCTTCAGTCCTAATACAGAGAAAACTAAGAAAACACACATATATATAGTGGTGGGAGTCAGGTGAGGTGAAGCGTGGGTAGAGGTGGTAGTAGTAGTAGTAGTAGTAGTAATGGAACTAAGGAGGTGAGGTTAGAGAGGGACCTGCTGGCATCAAGTAACACCAGTTCCCAGGATGGGTAATATCCTCTTGCTTAATAATTTTGAAATACTGTAACTACCGGACTTTTGCTTTATAGTGTTACTGACAGAAATTAGTGCAGCTTCAATGCATTTTCTCCGTCTTAAGTCGTCTTCTTTAATAACTAGTTTAGCTTCATTGAATTTCATGAGGTGTCCAACATCGTCTCTATGTTGAACACATGCGTTTTTGCGGTCATCATTTCTGCAAGCATTTTTGTGTTCTGCTATCCTAATGTCCAGAGTTCTGGCTGTTTCCCCTACATATACTTTGTCACACCCCCCACATGGTATAGTGTAGATTCCTGCACTTGTGCCAGAATCATGCTTGGGTTTTTGTATCAGGTTCCTAATAGTAGTTGAAGAGCTGGTAGATATTTTAGCCAGTTTTCCGTCAAACATTTTTGAAACATGTTTGACAGAAAACTGGCTAAAATATCTACCAGCTCTTCAACTACTATTAGGAACCTGATACAAAAACCCAAGCATGATTCTGGCACAAGTGCAGGAATCTACACTATACCATGTGGGAACGAACGAACGAAAGTTCAGGTAAGATCCCAAATGGGATGAGCGGGGAAGACGGGACAGACGAAGAACAGTGCTGGAGAGGAGTGTTCTTAGTCGTAGAAATAGAGCCAGGGCTTAACCCAGCAGCGAGGCGATCGTGGGACAGATATTGAGAAGAGAAATTCAGGCTCTTCTGTTGGGACTCCGGTGGGGTGAGCGGGAAGGAAGGGACATGCGACGTTTAGAGCTAGAGAGGAGTGTAGAACTGGGCCATGTCTTAACCCAAAGGGTAAGGCGAACGTGGATCAGAGAATGGTACCTGTCATAGAAGGTACCTCTCGGATAATCCAAGGTTATTTGTAAATAGGGTTAGGAGCAGGATCATGCAAGGAGTAGAAAAGGTTGTGTTGGTTTGTGGGTCTGCGAATGTCTTCGTCAAGGAGAGAGGTCCAGTAGTCATGTCGTGTCACGAGTTTGTCAATCTGTCTGTCACTGAGCGTCTTCCAGTACAGATTCAGCGCAGGGATGTCTAACTGGGCATGTAGAGACTCGCATGTGGCGAAGTCCTCCCATCTGACATCAAGCACCCAGCGCAGCGCCTTGTTCTGGACACGCTGCAGTTTAAGTAAGTTAGTTTTTGCTGCAAGAGAAAGGGCTAGAGGAGAGTAAGTTATCAGAGGACGTATAAGGGATTTGTAGAGGTGTAGTTTGGTGCGTTGAGAGGCATGTTTCAGCTTGTAGAGGCCCGCAAGGGCCTTACTAGCTATTGCATGCCTTGAGTGAATGTGTCCGTGTAAGCGTAGAAGGTAGTCAAGATTAACGCCAAGGACAGTGACAGATTGTGTGATGGGGATGTAAGTGCGGGTGTCAGCTGTTCTGAGCTCGACAGGTAATGGAGGATCACGTTTTCTGTAGTTAAAATATGTAATGCTGGATTTAGCTGCATTGGTTTTGATCCTCCATTTTTGTTCCCAGATGGCTATCCTGTCGACCTCATTTTGTGTTTTGTGTGTGAGTGTATCTATATTGGCATGGGTGATAAGTTGTGTAATGTCGTCTGCATAGGCTAGTGTGATGGAGTTTTGGTATACAGGTGTTGGAATGTCGTTAGTGTATAAAATGTAGAGGGTAGGGGAGAGGACAGATCCCTGGGGTACTCCAGCATTTAGTGTGAAGTAGTCAGAGTAACAGCCTTGGAATTTGATTCTCATGGTACGGCCGTCTAGGAAGTTGCAGAGGAGTTTACGAGTAGTGAGAGGCAGGTTAAAGTTAGTGCAGAGTTTGTACTTGAGCCCTTGGTGCCAGACAGTGTCATAAGCTTTTTCAACGTCTTTTGCAACCAGGGCTGTCCTGTTTCTTTGTTCTGTGTTTATGTGGATGTAGTTGAGAATGATGTTAATGGCATCTTGTGTGGATCTGTGTGTTCTGAAGCCAAACTGACCATCAGAAAGTAGAGAGTTGTGTTCCAGGTATCTGCGAAGGCGATGGTTGATGAGTTTTTCAAAGAGTTTGCCTAAAGTTTCGAGGAGGCTGATAGGGCGATAATTTCTAGGATCAGAGTGGTCTTTTTTGGGTTTAGGAAGGAGGATAGCAGTAGCAGCTTTGAAGAGGGAAGGGAAGTATCCAGAGGCAAGGGAGGCATTGAGGAGGTTTGTGTAGGCAGTAATGATAGAGTCAGGAAGGTGTTTTAGGATAATATGGTTTAGGCCAGAGGCGCCAGGAGCCTTGGGAGGAAGGTGTCTGAGGAGAGTTTTAATGTCTGTGTTGGTGAAAGGAGTGTCGAGTTCTTGGGAGGAGGTAAGAGAGTCTAGATGAATGTGGCTATCTGGTGTTGTATCTTGTGTGTGTGCAGTGTTCCAATGTTCTATGTTCTGAATGTGTTGAATAACGTTAGGGTGAGGTCGGTGAGGGTGGAAGATGTTCTCCCAGATGTGTTTGAAGATGTTGGTAGCAGCCTGCGGGTCCGAGATGTGTGTGTTGTTGTGGGTGATGTGTTTGAATTTGTTGGTGGGAGTAGTGCCTCTTATTTTTTTGATAAAGTTCCAGAAGGCTTTAGTGTTTTTAATACGCTGTTTGTCAGCTTGCTGTATGAGTTGTGACCAGTGATTGTTGTGGTCTTGGTCTAGACTGTGTATAATGTTGTTTCTAAGGTAAGTGAGATCTAAGCGAACTTGATTAAATCTGTGTGTGTTGTAGAGGAAGCGGTTGTGGTAGCAGATAATTAGTCTTCTTGTTCTGAGTGACGGTTTGAAGGAATAACGAGTGGTGTGAGTTTTCTTTGGTATCGCGTTGTTGGCTGCTTGTGTAATGGTGTCCTGGATGATATCAAGTTGAGTATCGATGTCAGAGATAGGTTTGTTGTTATAGTCATAGGTGAGGTTAATATTGTCTATGTGTTGTTTGAAAGCATCCCAGTCAGCGTTCTTGTAGGAGAAGGAAGGTGTGGTTGGAATGAGGATAGGGTTGGAGGAGATGTGCAAGATGACTGGGATGTGATCAGAGCCTGTAATAGGGCCAGGTGAGATGTAGTGTTGAAATAAAGAACTGGCACGGTTTGCCAGAATGATGTCTGGTTTGCCTTGGCCCGTGTGATTGAAGAAGGTATTGAAGTCTGGGCCGAGATGAATTAGGTGTTTATGGTTAGTGAAGTTGAGTAATTGGTGACCAAGTTGGTTGTTACTGGTGTGATGAAAGGCGGTGTGTTTGGCATTCATGTCAGCTAGTAGGTATGTTGGTGTGTTGGTGTAGTTGAAGACTAAGGAAAGGTCGTGTATGTTGAGAATAGTGTTTGGGCGAGCATAGGTGGTGAAAAAGATAAAGGGGCCAAGGTGGGTGTGTATTCTGACTGCAAGACAGTGTTGGTGAATAAAAGGGATTGGGAGAGATTCGTGTTTTATGTTGGATTTGACAAGGATGGCAACCCCATCGTGGGGATCATAGGGGGACTGTAGTGCAGTATAACCATAATGGCGGATACGTTGAGGGGCTTTGAGGCAGGTACTGTTTAGCAAAACAATATCTGGTCTCTCTGCTTCAAGGAGCTCGGCCAGTAGGTGTCTAATAGTAAAGTAAGAACGTACGTTGAACTGAATCACTTTAAACATGATTTAATGGTTTCGTCAAAGCAAAGTTAATGTCGGAGGAGTTTGGATTAAAACCCGTGATAGTGGTGCCATCAGTGGATGCGAGTTTGTAGGTGTTACGGACCCGTTTCCTGGAGGGGGAGGAAGAGATGGATCTGTTTTTATGTTCTTTTGTATGTCTGTCAGAAGTTGGGGCAGGTTTGGGTTTGAGTGGATTTTGTCTGGAGGAGGTGGAGTTGGACCTGGATGAAGTTTTGGTTGTGGTGGAGGAGTGGGCAAAGGTAGATGCAGAGGAAGTGGAAGCTTTGGTAGGGGAAGAGGAAGTGGAAGCTATGGTACTGGGTAAGGAAGCGGAAGCTTTGGATGGGGATGAGGAAGTGGGTAAGGAGGTCGGGGGAGGGGTGGTCGTAGCTGCAGCAGTAGGGGTGTTGGTGGGAGGGGTGGAAGTAGTGGAGAGGGGTAGGGGGGGAGGAGAGCTGGTGGGTGTAGGAAGTGGGGGGGTGGGAGAGAGGGAGGGGGTAGAGGTTGTAGGGGGCTTAGAAGAGAAGCAGGAAGGAGGGATAA
Source organism: Cherax quadricarinatus (assembly GCF_038502225.1). Classification (NCBI taxonomy): domain Eukaryota; kingdom Metazoa; phylum Arthropoda; class Malacostraca; order Decapoda; family Parastacidae; genus Cherax; species Cherax quadricarinatus. Next base: position 6,656,253 of record NC_091382.1, read on the forward strand.
TTAAAGAGGGAAGATTGTTAGCGGACAAGATTAGGTTAAGGACATGTGAGTAGTCTGATTGGAAGGCTTGAGAGATTACCATCGCAGAGTGGGCAGCAGTGGCGAGTTGGCAGTTAGTTTTGTAGTCTAGTGTGGGTGTAGGTGTAGGAGAGGTGATTGTAGTCTGTGTGTTGGTGTTTGAAGTGTGTAGAGTAGGAGGGGTAACCCAGGCATTGGGGGTAGGGGTGGAAGGTATTGTAGGAGGGGGAGGTGCAGGGAAGGGGTTGGGGAGGGAGGGAGGTTGACTTTCTCTGAGGGTGGAGAGAATGTCTTTTCTAGTAGGGCAGGAATTTGCAACTGCAGTGTGTGACCCACCGCAGTTAGAACATTTTAGGGGGAGGTTGCAAGTGTTCCAGAAGTGGCCAGTTGCTGAACATCTGGAGCAGGTTTGTGTGGAAGTGCATGAGATTTTGTCGTGGCCGAATTTGTAGCATTTCAGACATTGAGTGATGGGGTGAAAGTTTGGAGTGAAGAGGGAGTTTGGAGGAATGCGGATGGTCTTAGCAAGGATTCCTTGATTGAAGAGTGTAGAGGCGTCAGAAGGAGTTGAACAGCGTATTTTGAGGATGGTAGAGTTTTCAGGTCTATAAATATCGTCAACAGAGACTTTGTTCTTAGTACTAATGTCTTTGATTAAGTCTTCTTTGTCTGTGTCATAAGCAGTCAGTAGAGAATAGTCTACATGTTTTGCGATCACTGTGCATTTGGCGCGGTGCTCAGGAGTCCAAATAATAGTGAAGCCTGCATTGAGAAGTTTTTGTCTGGTCTCGGTTGAGGTGTACGTTTCGTAAGATCGTTTGTCAAGAAGTAGTTTGAATCCAGAGTTGGTTTTAAAGACTTTATACTGAGGAGCGCCAGTGATCTGGTACAGTAAATTTCCAGGACAGATAGTGGCGTGATCAGATTTAGAGTATTTGAGGTTAAGCGAGAAAGAATTGGGCTTGGAAGAGGTGGGGGCAGGGTAGGCCTTAGAAGCAGGAGTAGCCAGAGTAGAGGCAGGTGTTGGCAGTAGAGGAGCGGTAAGGGGAAAGGAGGTGGAAGGCATTGCAGGCATCGTAAATTAGATGTGGGGGCCAATCCTGTGAGAAAAATTGGCTAGGCAAGTACGTGTGAAGTAGACACACGTACTTGCCTTGTTATAACTTTAAAGTTTCTTGTGGAGTCCGTCTCTGGAGGCACAGGACACTGAGGAGGTGAGCTGTAGCTTGATGGAGCACTGTGTGCCCTGAACTGGCTGTAAGGCGTGCAGACCACACGAACAGGCTTCAGACAGTAACAGGAGTGCAGAGGGAAGCTTCCTGCCCTTGGGTAGGTAGCCACCGACGCACCAATCCTGATGGTGAAGACGAAGGTCCAGTAACCACCACTCGGTGAAGAGAGCAACTCTGGCTGTGACCGATGAGGAGAGCCGGCACTAGCTGAATGGCGAGCAGACTTCACATACAGGCTGAGGCGTGGAGACTTCAGACAGCCACCATGTGGGGGGTGTGACAAAGTATATGTAGGGGAAACAGCCAGAACTCTGGACATTAGGATAGCAGAACACAAAAATGCTTGCAGAAATGATGACCGCAAAAACGCATGTGTTCAACATAGAGACGATGTTGGACACCTCATGAAATTCAATGAAGCTAAACTAGTTATTAAAGAAGACGACTTAAGACGGAGAAAATGCATTGAAGCTGCACTAATTTCTGTCAGTAACACTATAAAGCAAAAGTCCGGTAGTTACAGTATTTCAAAATTATTAAGCAAGAGGATATTATCCATCCTGGGAACTGGTGTTACTTGATGCCAGCAGGTCCCTCTCTAACCTCACCTCCTTAGTTCCATTACTACTACTACTACTACTACTACCACCTCTACCCACGCTTCACCTCACCTGACTCCCACCACTATATATATGTGTGTTTTCTTAGTTTTCTCTGTATTAGGACTGAAGAAGCCACTCGTGGCGAAACGTTTCCTTTAATAAATGTCCTGAACTGTACATAAGTGTCTTTTTCCACATCTTGTCGGTATCACCATACCATTTCCTCTTCCTCTTTGTATTGGACTGATGAAGCCACTGTGTGGCGAAACGTTTCCTGAATAAAGATTTCCATATGCTGCATAAGTGTCTCAATCTTCAACTTGTCCAATGTGTTTTCTGTACCAAGATGCCACGTGTTGCAGTGTCTGACAAGATGAACATCAAAATGGTATACAATACCGACAGGTTGTTAGGTAAGACACATATGCAACAGTTAGACAACTTTTTTCCGAAACGTTTCGCCTACACAGTAGGCTTCTTCAGTCGAATACAGAAAGTAGGCAGGAACAGTAGAGATGTGAAGACGATGTAATCAGTCCATCACCCCTAAAGTCGTAGAATTTGAGGTTGTCAGTCCCTCGGCCTGGAGAAGTTCAGTTCCATAGTCAGGAACTATCTACTATCTCCTTCCGACAGTATTTAAGTCTCCGCACTGTCGCTTGTTCTTCAGATAGTTCCTGACTATGGAACTGAACTTCTCCAGGCCGAGGGACTGACAACCTCAAATTCTACGACTTTAAGGGTGATGGACTGATTACATCGTCTTCACATCTCTACTGTTCCTGCCTACTTTCTGTATTCGACTGAAGAAGCCTACTGTGTAGGCGAAACGTTTCGGAAAAAAGTTGTCTAACTGTTGCATATGTGTCTTACCTAACAACCTGTCGGTATTGTATACCATTTTGATGTTCATCTTGTCAGACACTGCAACACGTGGCATCTTGGTACAGAAAACACATTGGACAAGCTTTTCAAGTGAGAAGGGTTGGATCTGAGAGGGACATGACCTCTCAGTTGCCTCTCACTACTACTACTACTACTACTACTACTACTACTACCCTGCACCTCTCCTTCCGACAGTATTTAAGTCTCCGCACTGTCGCTTGATCTTCAGATAGTTCCTGACTATGGAACTGAACTTCTCCAGGCCGAGGGACTGACAACCTCAAATTCTACGACTTTAAGGGTGATGGACTGATTACATCGTCTTCACATCTCTACTGTTCCTGCCTACTTTCTGTATTCGACTGAAGAAGCCTACTGTGTAGGCGAAACGTTTCGGAAAAAAGTTGTCTAACTGTTGCATATGTGTCTTACCTAACACTTTCCAATATCCTTTCTAAATCTAAACTTGTCTAATTTGAATACATTATTGCGGGTTCTCTCTTGGAGAGAGATCCTCAAGACCTTATTAATATCCCCTTTATTAATTTTTTATGTTCTTATTTGAGTTATGTTCTTATTTTGTTATGTTCTTATTTGAGTGGGACTTGCAAATGAGTGGATAGAGTTATCAGAGCTTATTTCATGGGTAGCATTGAGGATTGGGTTGGGAAAATGTTTCGTTAGTGGGATGAATTGTAAAGGACCTGCCGAGCATGGGCCAACAGGCCTGCTGCAGTGATCCTCCTTTCTTATGTTCTTATACCCATCTTCCACTTATACACTTCGATCATTTCTCCCCTCATTCTTCGTCTAACAAGTGAATGTAATTTAAGGGTAAACATCAAACGTCACCCGTTCCATGGTTGTAGATGAATGGTTCAGAGAACCGATACGTTGATAAATTAGACATGTGCAACTCTTGGGTATCTTTATTGAGGAAACGTTTCGCCACCGTAATCAGTCATGCCAAGTTCCCGAGAGCTGCTGATAGTGTACATGTAACTTACATATGTACACTATGTACTTACATAGCTTCCAATGTACTTGGATTTCGTTCAATAGTCGTTGTATGATCATAAGGGTTTAGTGCTCACCAGGGATAGTAGTAATAATCAAATTCATTGCATAAAAATCCCGTCGACATCTAAAACTCTTAGGAAGAAGCGTGCCATGTTTCACACACTTAGTAAGAAGAACGCAGTTTCCCACAGCAAGAGTGCCGTGTTTTACACACAGTAAGAGTGCCGTGTTTTACACACAGTAAGAGTACCGTGTTTTACACAAAGTAAGAATGCCATGTTCACAGTCTTAGGAAGAAGAGTGCCATGTTTCACATAGACTTAGTGCCATGTTGCAGTGCAGTGAACACCAGTGGCATCAAGTGTTGCAAAAATAGAAGATAGCTGTGAAGGTGTGTGCTATGCTTCTCAGATGATGCTGCACGTACCATCAGGTTGATGATTAATGGTTAGCCTCTGTGAAAGATGGTGGGGAATTCGTTACGGTTAATGGAGTGAGAGAGAAAATGGGAGGTTGGAGTGGAAGGAACGTGGGTGGGAGTGAAATCAGATGAGGTGGAGTTGGTGAAGGGAAGACGAAGGAAGTAGAGAAGAGAAAGAAAGCGAGTGTACTCGCGAGTGTACTCACAACCCCTCTGGTTACTGGGGTTGATTCATAGTTGTGGGTGTGTATGCACTTGATTGTACTCGCTTAATTGTGGTTGCACGGGTCGATTCATAGCTCCTAGCCCCGCCTCTTCACTAGTCGCTACTGAGTCACTCTGCTCTGTGAGTTTTATCATACCTCCTCTTAAAGCTATGTATGGATGGATCCTGCGTCCAGCACCTCGCTTTCAAGACTATTCCACTGGCTGACAAACTCTATGTCTGAAGAAATACTTCCTAACATTTCTGCGACTCATCTGAGTTTTCAACTTCCAATTGTGACCCCTTATTGCTGTGTCCCATCTCTGCAACATCTTGTGCGTGGGGAAAGGGGGATGAGTTTGGTAGAGTACGTAAAAGAGGAAAATTAAAAGTGAATACAGGAAAGAGTATGGTGATAAGGATAACAAAAAAATAGGTAACGAAAGATTGGATATCAGATTGGAGGGAGAGAGTATGGAGGAGGTGAATGTATTCAGATATTTAGAAGTGGACGTGTCAGCAGATGAGTCTATGAAGGATGAAGTGAAAACGGTGAGTGGTGCACTGAGGAGTCTGTGGAGACAAATAACTTTGTCTATGGAAGCAGAGGGAATGTATGAGAGTATAGTTGTACCAACACTCTTGTATGGGTGTGAAGCATGGGTGATGAATGTTGTAACAAGGAGAAGGCTGGAGGCAGTGGAGATGTCATGTCTGAGGGCAATGTATGGTGTGAATATAATGCAGAGAATTCGTAGTTTGGATATTAGGAGGTGCTGCTCGGTTACCAAAACTATTGTCCAGAAGGCTAAGGAGGAGTTTTTGAGGTGGTTCGGACATGTAGAGAGGCTGGAACGAAATAGAATGTGTTCGATAGTGTATAAATCTCGTGTGGAGGGAAGGTGGGGTAGGAGTCGGTCTAGGAAAGGCTCGAGGGAGGGAGTAAAGGAGGTTTTGTGTGCGAGGAGCTTGGACTTCCAGCAAGCATGCATGAGCGTGTTAGGAGCGAATGGAGACAAATGGTTTTTAGGACTTTACGTGCTGTTGGAGTGTGAGCAAAGTAACATTTATGAAGGGATTCAGGAAAACCGGCAGGCCGGACTCGAGTCCTGGAGATGGGAAGTACAGTGTCTGCACTCTGAAGAACGGGTGTTAATGTTGCAGATTTATAACTGTAGTGTAAGCATGCCTCTGGAAAGACAGTGATGGAGTGAATGATGAAAGTTTTTGATCTTCGGGCCACCCTGCCTGGGTGGGAGAAGGCCGATTATATATATATATATATATATATATTATTAACAGCATTTTCGCATTTTTCTAAAGCTTCATTTTACACATATATATAACACAGTTGTCCCAAAATGTATTTTTTCAAATACGGGAAACTTTTCCCGTCTTTCTGTTCAGTTTATTTGCCTCTTACACGAGCTGTGAGGATTTTTCTCTAACATACGAAGAGAGAATGTGATAAACGAAAGGAGAGAAATATAGTGACGAAGGATAATAGCAGTTTGCAGGTGATAAAGAGGTGCGAAGAGGACATAGAAAGGAAGATGAAGTAGAGGGTGTGGGGGAGGCACAGGAGGGAAGGAGATATAGGAGAAACGAGGACTGAGGCAGATAGAAGAGGGGAATAAGCCGTAAATAAGAAGAGTTTATGAAAGCAAGGAATAAACGTATATTTGTAGAACTGGGAATAAAATACAGCTAAATAATGAAGATAAAAATAACGAACATATTCATTATCAAAGCGTTGAACACCATTAAACACATGAATAAACGGAATAAACGATAATACAAGGAATTGACAAATTAAATAACATTCTGAAGAGGTGACAGAGAGAGAGAGAGAGAAGCATAAGACAGGTTACAATATATTTAGAGATGATATAGCAGAATATGAAGAGAAAAAGGATGATAAAAAAGGAGAAATGGAGGCATGAGGAAATGTGTGGAGGGGAAATAACGAGAGTAAAGATATCAAAGAATATGTCGAGAAAGGATATCATAGAATATGTTGCGTCAGGATTGCAAAGTTGCAAGGATGAGAAGGATTGCAAGGTTGCAAGGATGAGAAGGATTGCAAGGTTGCAAGGATGAGAAGGATTGCAAAGTTGCAAGGATGAGAAGGATTGCAAGGTTGCAAGGATGAGAAGGATTGCAAGGTTGCAAGGATGAGGAGGACTGCAAGGTTGCATGGACTCTTATGCAAAACTCTGCTTCACTCTGGTCGAAAAATTATTTCTCCAAGATCATGTTTTGATGATTTTTTTGTTCATCACGTCGGTTTGCATGCGGCCAACAGTAATACCCTGGTTGATCAGGCCCTGATCCACCATGAGACCTGGTCACAGACCGGGCCACAGAGGCTTTGACACCCTCAAACACTCCTTCACGGTGCCAATAAAGGCACCGTGAATGAAAATGTGGAATTTAACTTCTTTGCGGGTGCTCCTAACATTAGGAATAATAAGACTCACGAAATCGTAATGACACGATTGTAAACAAACCATACCCCGGCTGGGATTGAACCCGCGTTCAGAGAGTCTCAAAACTCCAGCCCGTCGCGTTAGCCACTAGACCAGCTAGCCACAGTAAGATTCGTCCAACTAGGTATATTTCTACACCATAGGAAGGTTAGCATAGGCACCACTGTAACCTATGGTGTAGAAATATACCTAGATGGACGAATCTTATTGTGGCTAGCTGGTCTAGTGGCTAACGCGACGGGCTGGAGTTTTGAGACTCTGACCGCTGGTTCAATCCCAGCCGGGGTATGGTTTATTAGGAATAATAGAGGAATAAACGAACACAGAACAGTGAGTAGATCTCAAATTCACTATAACATGAACCTGGATAAGCACGTTTATGGAGCAACTTGTAAACAAGACTGGCTGACCGATACAGTAGCCAGGTTTGGGCTTGGTTAAAAGTACTTCCGTCAGTTTGGCAGACACTAATAACTATAATTTTTGAAGGGGGTGGACCTGTAAGCCAGCTGAAGGTCTCGGTCAGATGAGCGAAAGCTCCAACGGCGGGTCATCATCTAAGACCAGCGTCAGGAACCACTTGTCCTGTTTCCTGACGAACCTTACCTAACCTTGGCAAATACTATTTTATTACATACTTACAAAGGAATTTAGATAAAATAACCTATGTGATATATTGAGGTGTCTAATTAGCGTATTCAAAATACCAGATATATTAAAAAAATATCCTAAATTTATTTGCGAGATATATATATATATAATACATACGAATCCAGATGTACTCTAGTTAACCCTTTCTTGGGGGCCTAGTTTCCAGGCCTTTTGTGCATCCATATTCTCCTCCGCTGCCTTCCACGAGATGGATATGGAATATACAAACAGCTACGTTGAGTATACTTCACAGCCTTATGACTGTAAATGGTACTCCTTCCTATAGCCTCATTATCTTCTCTCCCACTATCTCCTAAGTTCCTCCCATATCTCCAAACCTGCCTCCCATCCCTCGTCTCTACTCCCTCTCAAGCCTTCCCATAAAGCAGTGGATGTACGACCTCATTACCTCACCAAACAAGCCCAACTGACCATCCCTCGCCAGTGAAGCTCTTCTTGCTATTTAGATTCCCTGTAGAGACAAACGTTATGGCTATACTAAAATATAAAGATACTGGGAACAAGTCACATTGAAATAAGCAAAATTTACCCCAATAGGTGCCTACTACGTTTAAATAAGACTGTGTTTAATGTTTTTGTAAAGGCATTTTATCCACCCAGGACTAAATTCATATTGTGAATTGATAACCTGATGGGAGAAACGTCTTCACAGTAGAATACCATATACATGTCTTTTTCCACATCTTGTCGGTATCACCAGACCATTTTTAGGTTTATTGAAGACCATGACTCAAGTAATCACAAATTACCAATAATATTACCTGGGGAAAAGAAAATACATATTATATTCTATAATATGTAAACCACATATAATTAATATTCGATAATATGTAAACCCAACATTGTATTCTTTACAGAGAAATAAACACTTCAATTTCAAGAATATGGTCCGATATTTTCGTTAAGCCGATTATAATGGACTTAGGGGAATATTTGTCTAGTCTTGACTGGGGATATTTGTCTGAAGATTCGGTTGATACTTTGAATAACGATAGAATCTACGAGTATATCTTTTTAATGTACAACGACCGCAAAGTATATACTCCCCAGAAAGAATTTACGTAAAGAAGGATCCCAGATGGATGAAGAGAGATTAAATCATTTACCAAGAGAGAAAATGAGAAATTTATAGGCACAACAAAAGAGGAGAGGTTAATCTTACTTACCAATACGTTTGAGAGAGAAACAAGGAAGGCTAAACGCAACCTGGAGCCACATGGGGGTTCCGAAACATGGAGAACCAAGATGGTGGATATGGTCCTGGAAAACCTGATGCACCAACATGTTAGGGACACTACCAGAGAGAGAGAGAGAGAGAGAGAGAGAGAGAGAGAGAGAGAGAGAGAGAGTGTGTGTGTGAGTGAGTGTGTGTGTGTGTGTGTGTGTGTGTGTGTGTGTGTGTGTGTGTGTGTGTGTGTGTGTGTGTGTGTGTGTGTGTGTGTGTGTGTGAGAGAGAGGGGGGGGGCATGATTATAAACTAGCAAGACTGGACCTTGTGTTCACCCAGAGTAGTTAGGACATTGAGGACATCACATATGAGAGGCCCCTTGGTTCTGAGCTTTGAAATTAATGTAGCTAGAGGATCAGATATATCCAAAAATGATTCTAGTATAGGGCTAAAATATGGGAAAAAAAATCGGACAATAAACACTAGGTCTGGACAGCTTACAGACGAGCATGAAATGTGGTCTTACCTATTAATAGTTATTTCTTGTCGGTTTCCACACAAGACAAGTGATATCCCTAGACACGTGATATACCTAGACGGTGTAGGGTAAATTATCGCAGCTTATGAGGCAGAATCATGGGCAAGTTACCCTAGGGAAGGTTAACCCAACTAATGAGGGTGATTCAAAGTTAGGTTAACCCAGCTCTGTAGAGTGAATTAAAAGGTAGATTAACCAAGCTTACGAGGGTGAATCACGGGTAGATTAACCAAGCTTAGGAGGGTGAATCACGGATAGATTATTCAAGCTTAGGAGGGTGAATCACGGGTAGATTAACCAAGCTTAGGAGGGTGAATCACGGGTAGATTAATCAAGCTTAGGAGGGTGAATCACGGGTAGATTAATCAAGCTTAGGAGGGTGAATCACGGGTAGATTAATCAAGCTTAGGAGGGTGAATCACGGGTAGATTAACCAAGCTTAGGAGGGTGAATCACGGGTAGATTAACCAAGCTTAGGAGGGTGAATCACGGGTAGATTAATCAAGCTTAGGAGGGTGAATCACGGGTAGATTAACCAAGCTTAGGAGGGTGAATCACGGGTAGATTAACCAAGCTTAGGAGGGTGAATCACGGGTAGATTAACCAAGCTTAGGAGGGTGAATCACGGGTAGATTAATCAAGCTTAGGAGGGTGAATCACGGGTAGATTAACCAAGCTTAGGAGGGTGAATCACGGGTAGATTAACCAAGCTTAGGAGGGTGAATCACGGGTAGATTAACCAAGCTTAGGAGGGTGAATCACGGGTAGATTAACCAAGCTTAGGAGGGTGAATCACGGGTAGATTAACCAAGCTTAGGAGGGTGAATCACGGGTATGCTCTCTCAGTTTACGAGGGTGAGCGGAACCAGATCACAAAAAATACACTAAAAAGGGAAACCTATATTAGCACGACGTTTAACCTCGCATAGGTAAAACGTCTCGCTTAATAAGACCTCGATGACCTCACGTAGGTAAAACGTCTCGCTTAATAAGACCTCGATGACCTCACGTAGGTAAAACGTCTCGCTTAATAAGACCTCGATGACCTCACGTAGGTAAAACGTCTCGCTTAATAAAACCTCGATGACCTCACGTAGGTAAAACGTCTCGCTTAATAAATTCTCGATGACCTCACGTAGGTAAAACGTCTCGCTTAATAAGACCTCGATGACCTCACGTAGGTAAAACGTCTCGCTTAATAAGACCTCGATGACCTCACGTAGGTAAAACGTCTCGCTTAATAAGACCTCGATGACCTCACGTAGGTAAAACGTCTCGCTTAATAAGACCTCGATGACCTCACGTAGGTAAAACGTCTCGCTTAATAAGACCTCGATGACCTCACGTAGGTAAAACGTCTCGCTTAATAAAATCTCGATGACCTCACGTAGGTAAAACGTCTCGCTTAATAAGACCTCGATGACCTCACGTAGGTAAAACGTCTCGCTTAATAAAATCTCAATGACCTCACGTAGGTAAAACGTCTCGCTTAATAAGACCTCGATGACCTCACGTAGGTAAAACGTTTCGCTTAATAAGACCTCGATGACCTCACGTAGGTAAAACGTCTCGCTTAATAAGACCTCGATAACCTCACGTAGGTAAAACGTCTCGCTTAATAAAATCTCGATGACCTCACGTAGGTAAAACGTCTCGCTTAATAAGACCTCGTAGGCGAAGCACGTGTTCGGACGGATTAATAAAACTATTTTGCAATGTTTTTTGATACCATCTGTCAGCCACGGTCTTATTCCAGCTGGCATCCTCCAGCTGCTCAGAAGGTGACCTCGTAACCAGCTGAGGAAACACAAGCTGCATCTTACCACGACGTCGTTATGTTACGACCACCGAGTTATTTCATAATTTCACGGACTATAAAACGGTGAACGAATGCTTGTGAAAGTAATCTTCCCGGGCGTGTAGCAGCGCTGTACTGTACCGTGTGTGTGTGTGTGTGTGTGTGTGTGTGTGTGTGTGTGTGTGTGTGTGTGTGTGTGTGTGTGTGTGTGTGTGTGTGTGTGTGTGTGTGTGTGTGGGAGGGGGGACAGTGAGAGAGAGGGGGAAACAGAGAGGGAGGGGAGACAGGGAGGGAGGGGTATAGAGAGAGAGAGATACAGAGAGAGAGAAATACAGAGAGAGAGAAATACAGAGAGAGAAAAATACAGAGAGAGAGAAATACAGAGAGAGAAAAATACAGAGAGAGAGAAATACAGAGAGAGAGAAATACAGAGAGAGAAAAATACAGAGAGAGAGAGAAATACAGAGAGAGAGAGAAATACAGAGAGAGAGAGAAATACAGAGAGAGAGAGAAATACAGAGAGAGAGAGAAATACAGAGAGAGAGAGAAATACAGAGAGAGAGAGAAATACAGAGAGAGAGAGAAATACAGAGAGAGAGAGAAATACAGAGAGAGAGAGAAATACAGAGAGAGAGAGAAATACAGAGAGAGAGAGAAATACAGAGAGAGAGAGACATACAGAGAGAGAGAGACATACAGAGAGAGAGAGACATACAGAGAGAGAGACATACAGAGAGAGAGACATACAGAGAGAGAGACATACAGAGAGAGAGACATACAGAGAGAGAGACATACAGAGAGAGAGACATACAGAGAGAGAGACATACAGAGAGAGAGACATACAGAGAGAGAGACATACAGAGAGAGAGACATACAGAGAGAGAGACATACAGAGAGAGAGACATACAGAGAGAGAGAAATACAGAGAGAGAGAAATACAGAGAGAGAGAAATACAGAGAGAGAGAAATACAGAGAGAGAGAAATACAGAGAGAGAGAAATACAGAGAGAGAGAGAAATACAGAGAGAGAGAGAAATACAGAGAGAGAGAGAAATACAGAGAGAGAGAGAAATACAGAGAGAGAGAAATACAGAGAGAGAGAAATACAGAGAGAGAGAAATACAGAGAGAGAGAAATACAGAGAGAGAGAAATACAGAGAGAGAGAAATACAGAGAGAGAGAAATACAGAGAGAGAGAAATACAGAGAGAGAGAAATACAGAGAGAAAGACAGAGAGAGACAGAGAGAGACAGAAATAGAGACAAAGCCACCACTACGATTTTATTTTCGTTCTCTCACCTCGCGTGAGATTTTTTCCAACCTCCTTAAATAACAGCTTAATAATCCCAACAGTACACAACATGCATTAAAAGGCTCCGTTAAAACCCATCCAGTATTTACGACCCCCTATTGTTGCCAGCCATAATTACATACTTACAATATTTGGCTACATTCCTTATAATTTATCAGGAGTCAGAAATTCTGGCGGGCGAGTGCCATGGTTTACTATGCAGCATTTTTAAAACAATTTTAAAATTATAATATCGTGGACGGAAGTATTTACGTTAATTTACAATGACCTTTGAAAAATGGAAAGGCGCCTGCGTACACTTACCCGCCAGAGCGCAGTAAGGGAAGGCATCACTTGGTGTTTCTGACACAAACTGTGCATATCTGACACAAACAGAATAGTAATTCTGTCACAAACTACCCACATCTGACACACAAACAGGATAATGATAATTCTGTCACAAACTACCCATATCTGACACAAACAGAATAGTAATTCTGTCACAAACTACCCACATCTGACACAAACAGGATAATGATAATTCTGTCACAAACTACCCACATCTGACACACAAACAGGATAATGATAATTCTGTCACAAACTACCCACATCTGACACACAAACAGGATAATGATAATTCTGTCACAAACTACCCATATCTGACACAAACAATAGTAATTCTGTCACAAACTACCCACATCTGACACACAAACAGGATAATGATAATTCTGTCACAAACTACCCATATCTGACACAAACAATAGTAATTCTGTCACAAACTACCCACATCTGACACACAAACAGGATAATGATAATTCTGTCACAAACTACCCACATCTGACACAAACAGGATGATAATTCTGTCACAAACTACCCATATTTGACACAAACAGGATAATGATAATTTTGACAGAAACGCTACATACAGCCAGCCAGTACATTATTATTATTAATAAAATCACAACTAAGCGCTAAACCCCTGAGGGGCATACAGCACAAAATGGTAATTCTGACAAACACTCCACGTATCTGACACACACAAACATAATATCTCATCTTTAGACTTATGTAACACCTGGGCATGTTTTCCTGAGACTTTCGATATCCAGGGGCGTTTTTTCCAACTCTATGGCACGCTAGACACAATGGAAGATAAGGTAATCAGTCCCAATTACCAAGGTTTATACCGAACACGGTATAAACCTTGGTAATTGATACCGACAAACTGGTTTAGAAAACACGTGAGCACAAACTAGGGGATATCTAATAGTATATTTATTAGATCAAGGTGCCAGGACCGAAACGTTGTCTAACATGACCTAGTGTTTACTAACCTGTCTTTTTAAACGAGTATACTGAACACCCATCAGAGGGACTCATTACCTCGTCCTTCACTGTCTCCTCTATATAATTTCTTAAATTAAAAGAAATCGTTAGCAAAGCATTGGTAAATAAAGCTTTCCAGACATTGCATATTTATCTTATTAACTTGCCGGTATTCTAAGACATTAATTTAAGAATCTTTTGTGTCTTATATGCATGGCTGGTGAATTGAACAAATATTCGTGATTCGTGAATGTATATAACTTATTTAAGATGGAAATAAGTATGCAGCTTCTGAATTATGTCCATAGTATCATAAGCAAATAAAATCCTGGAAGGAATGGCCCCTATTCTGCACAGAGAAGTCACTCGCTATGAAAACAAAAGACTGGGCAGACGGTGTAAAATACTCCGAAAAGTAGGGGTACCACTGGTACACTAAGAAAATACATTAAGTGTTCGGGGCCCAAGACTGCTCAACAGCCTCCCACCAGGCATAAAGGGAATTGCCAATAGACTCTTCGCTGCCTTCAAGAGGGAGCTGGACAGATACTTAAAGTCGGTGCCGGATCAGCCGGGTTGTGGTTCGCATGTTAGACCACCTGCGGCCAGCAATAACAGCCTGGTTTATCAGGCCCTCATCCACCTGGAGGCCTGGTCATGGACCGGGCTGCAGGGGCGTTGAACCCCGGAATACCCTCCAGGTAGACTCCAGGAGTAAGCATCACCCACACCATTTAAGAAATATATTAATGGAGTTGCATCTTAAGACGCTAAAGATGACAGTGAGGGTACACTATCACGATATCAGAGATACTAAAGCGCACACGAAGACGGCAACAACACTGAAGGGTTCCAGAATGATGGTGCGCTCACACGCGGTGAAGACCCAAGACTAAGTAGGAGCCCATGAAAAGACGCTCTCTTTGGACCTACTGAAAATATGACGAATCCAATGTTAACACGAGAGATGATGAGAGACAAGAGTCGAAGACCTAGATTGCTATAATACTCCCAATAGGTCATTTCATAAGGAAATGACCTATTGGGAGCATTATAGCAGTCTAGGTCATGTTATGAGGTAGTTACCCGGGAACTGCCATGGACCAGCAAACCCGTAGGAGCCCAAACATTAATCTCTTTCCTATTCCTCTAAAATAATGTGTTGCATAAGTGTCTCAATTCAACTAAATTTTATTTGGGCGAAAGTATAAAAAAAAAAAAAAACATAGGAAGTCGTACAGCACCTGAGGAATAGGAAGTAATCAGGTTCAGGACGAGTCTAATTTCTTGGATTAAGAAGCGATTATCAGCCTCAAGGAACCTTGTGTGGGGGTTAACAATAGGGAAAATATCCCAGCTATGTAGGCCTAAATTATGAGCAGGTAAATTGCTAAAAAAAATTAATTGGAATATTCTTAATATACAAGAAAACCGCACATAAGAGGAATGAAACTCATGACGGAGTTTCGGCCCGACTTGAACCATTAACTAGTCATATACTGTTCGAAACATCGTCACAAAATCCATTCTATGTGCGGGTTATTTATGTATCGTTCCTGTCAAGGTATCGAAACCTTTCATTCCCCATTCCTAACAATCCTACCTTC
Source organism: Cherax quadricarinatus (assembly GCF_038502225.1). Taxonomy (NCBI): domain Eukaryota; kingdom Metazoa; phylum Arthropoda; class Malacostraca; order Decapoda; family Parastacidae; genus Cherax; species Cherax quadricarinatus. Next base: position 6,671,525 of record NC_091382.1, read on the forward strand.
ACCTCTTCCCTTACTACTCTGTCAGTTCGTACTCAGATCCTTAGTCCATTCCCTCTTGTCCTCAACTCTTCCACTCTACCCTCGCCTAACGTAATTTAGATATTAATACTCACACACTTTCACATTTGATTAGTAAACAAGATTTATGAACGACACAAATTAATTCGTAGTTAGTGGTGTCCCAGGGGAAGTTAAAACTGCTGCAATATGCATCGTTACACCACTGAATAATACACTTTTTCAAAATACATCATGACATTTTTGAAATTTTACTGTAATCTAAAATGTTGCAGTTATACAAATAACTTTGGCAGAAATAGTTTTGCACTAAAAAAAAAAAAAGCATCGCATATATAATACATAAGTAAAACAACGGTTTACCTCAGGAATCCTCAGAGAGATGACAATGTACGGAGTACAGCTGTGAATAGGGATTGTTTCTGCTCACTGGGAGGTAATGTACAGAGCGTAGCTGCGAGTTGGGATTGTTTCTGGGGCTCACTGAGAGGTAATGTACGAGGTGTACCTGTGAGTTGGGATTGTTTCTGCTCACTGGGAGGTAATGTACGAGGTGTAGCTGTGAGTTGGGAGTGTTTCTGCTCACTGGGAGGTAATGTACAGAGTGTAGCTGCGAGTTGGGATTGTTTCTACTCACTGGGAGGTAATGTACGAGGTGTAGCTGTGAGTTGGGATTGTTTCTGGGGGCTCACTGAGAGGTAATGTACAGTGTAGCTGCGAGTAGGGATTATTTCTGCTCACTGAGAGGTAATGTACGGAGTGTAGCTGTGAGTAGGAATTGTTTCTGGGGCTCACTGAGAGGTAAATTGTTACTGAACACTTTCGTCATGACAGATTCTCAGTCTGCCATGTTTCTGATCACTTAATTCCACGACATTTTTTTAAAAATAATGCAGTCTCTCACTTCAAGCTACTCACATCTTGGCTTTTATACCATTATCAACAAACATTTAATACAATAATAATAATAACAATCTATTTCTACAAGTACATGATACAACGTATACATAGATGACACACTGTATAGAAAGCTAGCTAGCTGGCGTCAATACGATACCTTACTCTGAGAAAACTACCCCTCATTCCTCCTCCTGTTACTCTTGCAACATTGCATAGCTCCTGATGACGCACGGAGACGTGTTAAAGTCCTTGAGCTGAAGATTTCCATCCCCCTTGTCTTGCATTAAATGTGTTTATATAGAGAACTAAATGATTAAATTCGACTACACGAAACTAGACCTAATAATAAATTAGAAAGAATTAAACTGTAGAAATACCTGGACAAGCTAATGTGAACATCCGAACATAAACAGGTGCAGTTCAATGCGACTTTGTTTACAAAAAATAGTTTTACAGGCCAAGAGCTGTTATCCTACCTCAATTTATTTCGAAGCCCAGACATAAGCATACTACCACCCCCAGGATGCCACCCACACCAGTCGACTAACACCCAGGTACCTACTTACTGCTAGGTGAACAGGGACAGCAGGTGTAAGGAAACGCTTCGAACGTTACCTCCAATCCATCGGATCGACTCACGGGCACTCATTGAGGCGAGTGCCAGTAAGCCAATTGTCTCTAGCAGCCAAGGCTTCCACCCAGAATGAGATTAATTAGCAACAATATTGGCATTTATGTAATTTAAGCTGATATTCAAACTCAAGTTCCATAATAATTCCCTGTAAGGAGTAGTAGGAAAGTTTTATTTGCTAGTTTTCGTTCGCTTGCTGACATTACCTAGATTGCAACGTCTTAACGACAGTGTTGCTGTGTGGATCAGTGGGTATACCTGGAGTACATCTGGAGGGTGTTTTGGGGGGTTAAAGCCCCCGCGGCCGAGTCTGCGATCAGGTGTGTGGGTGTGTTGCGTCTCAACAGACCACAGCGAGGTGGTGGGTGTGTTGTGTAAACACTGACCACAGCATGGAGGTGTGTGTATTGTGTATCAACACAGACCAGAGAGGTAGTGGGTATTCTGAGAAAGTATTCGAGTGCTACTTCATCCATGTCACTAAACTCTTCCTCCAGAGGATCAAGTTTATCCAGACTTAAGTGAATCCATCGTGTGCATGTGACCAGCATCCTAAGTAACAACGTCTCTATTCCCATCGCTTCATCTCCGCTACCGACTCACTCAGTTTCCCTTCTCTCATCTTCCCAAACCAGATTATATCGAAGATTGAGACACTTGGGAATCTTTATTGAAGAAACGTTTCGCCACACAGTAGCTTCATCAGTCCAATAAAGACTCCCATATGTTGCATAAGTGTCTCAATCTTCAACTTGTCGGTTTTCAAAACCATTTATATCACAGATTATAGTGGCAGGTTTCACAGAGAAAAATCTCTTAAATGTCTTCATTGCTGACCTGAACTGCTCAATGTCCCATAAAGAATTAATTGATGCATTAAAAAATGGAAAGGCACAATACAGTGACTGGAACAATACACAAATAACCCTTATATGGGAGAGGCTAGTGACTACGTTTCGGTCCGACTTCGACCATTTACAAGTATAACACAATAGCAAAAAATCACAGAACGTTTTATTACGATTTCCCGAATTATAATGGCTGCTTTGAAGGGATTTGAGCTAGAGCAGTACACAGCCACTCTGGTATAGGATTCTCCGAACCGAAACGTCGTCATGGTGGTTTGTGTGTGTACTGTAACACTTATTAGTCGATGGTTAGATCACCATGGGCAGACTTGGGTTGTACAACCCCCGAGCTCATTTCACCGCTGAGTCACAGTAAGAGTGTGGTCCAGGGATCTACTTCTGACAAAGGTAATCTGCTGCCTCAGCTCACGAAGATACAGAAGCGATAAGAGTGATGCTAGTATTTACATATCGGCCGTCTCCCACCCAGGCAGGGTGGCCTGCAAAATGAAAAACTTCCATCATTCACTCCATCACTGTCTTGCCAGAAGGGTGCTTTACACTACAATTTTTAAAATGCAACATTAACACCCCTCCTTCAGAGTGCAGACACTGTACTTCCCATCTCCAGGACTCAAGTCCTGGAGGTGGGAAGTGCATAATAGTCCTTACGGGCTTAACGCTTCCTCGTGAATACAATTATACAATTTTATATTTCTAGATAGGTATCCTCTGCATACCTAAAGTCATACAGCATCTGGATACCTAAAGTTACACAGCCTCTGGATACAGTATCTGAAAAATATACCTAACATATCTCACAATTATATTGTATTAAGATTACATCTAGGAATACGCTCATACAGTATCATTCAGTATGATACATTCTGTTGCAGTGTATAAAGAAAGTGTATAACACAATAGCAAATTAGGGAGGAAAATAAAGACGGGAAAATTCACGTGCCTCTTAACCTGATTGGCGGATCATAGAACTGCGTAATATTGCTATGATAACTTCTGATTCCAGGGACGAATTAATTCCATGACATGAGAGAGATACGCTGCGTATAATAGTGCAATCAGTCAAATTAAAGCGTATTTATAGTATATCTCGCCTTGCATTAAACTGTCTCCTCACATTAAGAAGCAAGTGTTTAGCGTATAACACCTGATTTAAATGAATTGGGCGCTTTAAGGCCAGAGAATGTGTGTGTGTGTATTGTGTGTAGTGTGCGTGTGTAGTGTGCGTGTATTGTGTGCGTGTGTAGTGTGCGTGTGTAGTGTGCGTGTGTAGTGTGCGTGTGTAGTGTGCGTGTGTAGTGTGCGTGTGTAGTGTGCGCGTATTGTGTGCGCGTATTGTGTGCGCGTATTGTGTGCGCGTATTGTGTGCGCGTATTGTGTGCGCGTATTGTGTGCGCGTATTGTGTGCGCGTATTGTGTGCGCGTATTGTGTGCGCGTATTGTGTGCGCGTATTGTGTGCGCGTATTGTGTGCGCGTATTGTGTGCGCGTATTGTGTGCGCGTATTGTGTGCGCGTATTGTGTGCGCGTATTGTGTGCGCGTATTGTGTGCGCGTATTGTGTGCGCGTATTGTGTGCGCGTATTGTGTGCGCGTATTGTGTGCGCGTATTGTGTGCGTGTATTGTGTGCGTGTATTGTGTGCGAGTATTGTGTGCGTGTAATGTGTGCGTGTATTGTGTGCGTGTATTGTGTGCGTGTATTGTGTGCGTGTATTGTGTGCGTGTATTGTGTGCGCGTATTGTGTGCGCGTATTGTGTGCGCGTATTGTGTGCGCGTATTGTGTGCGCGTATTGTGTGCGCGTATTGTGTGCGCGTATTGTGTGCGCGTATTGTGTGCGCGTATTGTGTGCGCGTATTGTGTGCGCGTATTGTGTGCGTGTATTGTGTGCGTGTATTGTGTGCGTGTATTGTGTGCGTGTATTGTGTGCGTGTATTGTGTGCGCGTATTGTGTGCGCGTATTGTGTGCGCGTATTGTGTGCGCGTATTGTGTGCGCGTATTGTGTGCGCGTATTGTGTGCGCGTATTGTGTGCGCGTATTGTGTGCGCGTATTGTGTGCGCGTATTGTGTGCGCGTATTGTGTGCGCGTATTGTGTGCGCGTATTGTGTGCGCGTATTGTGTGCGCGTATTGTGTGCGAGTATTGTGTGCGTGTATTGTGTGCGTGTATTGTGTGCGTGTATTGTGTGCGTGTATTGTGTGCGTGTATTGTGTGCGTGTATTGTGTGCGTGTATTGTGTGCGTGTATTGTGTGCGTGTATTGTGTGCGTGTGTGTGTGCGTGTGTGTGTGTAAGCATGTGTGGTGGGAAGGGGTAACCAATACAGAATAAAGGACGTCACACTACAGGATTGTAACTTCCAATTAGAAGTGCCCACTAACCTTTTCAGAGAGCTTTTTTCATATAATTACATTCTTTGTATCTATCTTGGGTAACTGACAGAGGAGACAACTAAGACCATGTTCCCAAGACTTAGTAACACGAATGGGTAAAAATTCCACTCATGATGGAGAGAAATTCTGCATAATGTGATCCTTTTTTAAAAACGTTTCGCCCATACAGTGGGCTTTATATAGTCACATGACGTGCCTTAAGTCGTACATAGGTTTCCTAGATGGGTATTAGCTGAGTTAGTTATTCTGTGGTATTCGAGTGATATGCTCTGCGCAATGCTCACCTTTAGGTCTCTCTGAGGTTTACATTGTCCTCCTGTATTACTGTCCGTTCCGTAAATATCGTAATCATGTATTTACTGTGACAATTTAAATACCAACTTGTTTAACCAATTTTGGAATTTTTCTAGACCCATTTATAGGCTTGTCTTCACCGAATTTCATTCTCAATAATTACACTCCAAACTAGCGTACATTTGAGACTCTTCTAGGTGTCAGAAACAACATTGGTCGCAAAATTCTCCTTGCAGGACTCCACTCTTTTTTCATAGGCCTAGTCTAACGTTCCTTCTCGGACAATCACTAACTTTCCGTGAGGGCCTATTTGATCTACTGTGCCTCTCGGGCGTTAATCCCGAGAATACCCTCCGGGTAGATTCCAGGTAGACTACTGTGCATTTCTCTTTATTCTCGTTTGCTCTTGAAATCTCTCCCACGTACATCAAACGCCCTCTGGTAGCCCTGGAAAATGTAGTCTACCCATCTTTCTCCAGCCTTAATTTTGGTACCCTTTATACAATCCGAAATATTCATGCATGACAGTGGCTTTCACCGTGTAAACTAGTGATGTATAAGATACCCACATCCGCGGAACATCCGCTCAGTTTCCTACATCCGCATTTTACTGTACACAGATATCCGTATATGCATTCTCATCAGAGGAATGTCCGCACATTTTCCTACATCCGAATCAACATCCGCGGAACATCCGCACAATTTCTTACATCCGCAAAGTAAGACATCCTCATACACAACCGTATCCGCGGATATCTAAATTTTCACATCCGATACATTGTAAACTACAGTCGTATGCTACAGAAAGAAATTATTTTAGGGTTTGCCGTTTCCATCCTTGTGATAGTCGTTTATAAGAGCCATTTTCTTCAAAAATGATTTAACACACTTATTGCTGCAACCTTTACCTCAGTATAAAAGTCGACGACACTGACCTGTTGCTTAGCGCTTCCTGTCTCAAATATCTGTCTTACATTCGCTGTCTTCCTGATCTCTGGTCATTATCCCGTATCTATTGATTTGTAAATTTCTGCAGAGGCTAACAAAACCGGATGTGACGACACAGGAGGATAAAAGAACCAGGGGTGACATAATAACGACATACAAAATACTTGGTCTTGATAAGGTGGACAGTGATAGCTTGTTTGAGAGACAGGAAACAGATATAAAAAGTAAATATATATTTTATGGATGGTTAGGAACTGGATGATTTATACCTGGAGTATACTTAAGAGGGTGTTCCGGGGGTCAACGCCCCCTCGGCGCGGTCCATGATCAAGCAATACATGGAGGCAGACTCCATGTTATATTTTAAGAATAAGTCAGCCTAAGAAAGGTTGGAGGGAGGGGGTAAAGGTGGTTTTGTGTGCGAGGAGCTTGGACTTCCAGCGAGCATGCGTGAGCGTGTTTGATAGGAGTGAATGGAGACAAATGGTTTTTAATACTTGACGTGCTGTTGGAGTGTGAGCAAAGCAACATTTATGAAGGGGTTCAGGGAAACCGGCAGGCCGGACTTGAGTCCTGGAGATGGGAAGTACAGTGCCTGCACTCTGAAGAACGGGTGTTAATGTTGCAGTTTAAAAACTGTAGTGTAAAACACCCTTCTGACAAGACAGTGATGGAGTGAATGATGGTGAAAGTTTATCTTTTTTGGGCCACCCTGCCTTGGTGGGAATCGGCCAGTGTGTTAATAGAAAAAAGTATGGCATGGCCCACTAGGAGAGGAGTAAATCCCTTCAATCAGCAAAATGATGGGCCAAGAGCTGAGACTCGACCCCTGCAGCTAAAGATAACTAAGAACGTGCACACACACATATACACAGTTTATGTCAGAGCCAAACTAGGGTATGCAGCACCAGTTTGGAACCCACACCTGGCAAGCACGTCATGATGACATAAAATGCTGAGAGGAATTGAAAGGTGGACAGAGACAGGATGTTTCAGAGATGGGACACAACAACAAGGAGTTCCATTTAGAAGCAGAAGACTCAGGTGTGTCCCAGGGATGTCTGGAAGAATTTCCTCAGTCATAGAGTTGTCAGGCAGTGGAACAATCTGGAGTGATATAGTGGAGGCAGGACCACATATAGCTTTAAGAAGAGGTATGATAAAGCTCATGGAGTAGGGAGAGAGTGACCTAGTAGCGACCAGTAAAGAGGCGGCGCCAGGAGCCAAGACTCGACCCCTGCAACCACAATTAGGTGAGTGTACACACACACACACACACACACACACCACTGCAGTTAAACACTGACATTCTCTGGCTACCAACAGACTCTAAATTACCCTGAAGACTTGTAAATGCTGGAATGCACCACAATGGCTCTCTGAGAACATGTGGTGTTGGTGGTGGGTGGTGAGGGTAGTGACTGTGGCACTGGTGTATTCTGATAGTGGTTATTTTGGTGGTTGTCCACTGTGATGGTAACTGACAGTGGACTGTTTAAGTGGAATGTGGACTCTCTCAGAAATTGCAAGACTGATGGTGTTGGATGGTGGTAGTTGTATCGGCACTGGTACTGGATGGTGATAGCAGCGTTGGTACTGGATGGTGATAGCAGCGTTGGTGCTGGATGGTGATAGCAGCGTTGGTACTGGATGGTGATAGCAGCGTTGGTGCTGGATGGTGATAGCAGCGTTGGTGCTGGATGGTGATAGCAGCGTTGGTGCTGGATGGTGATAGCAGCGTTGGTGCTGGATGGTGATAGCAGCGTTGGTGCTGGATGGTGATAGCAGCGTTGGTACTGGTGCTGGATGGTGATAGCAGCGTTGGTACTGGTGCTGGATGGTGATAGCAGCGTTGGTACTGGTGCTGGATGGTGAGAGCAGCGTTGGTACTGGTGCTGGATGGTGAGAGCAGCGTTGGTACTGGTGCTGGATGGTGAGAGCAGCGTTGGTACTGGTGCTGGATGGTGAGAGCAGCGTTGGTACTGGTGCTGGATGGTGAGAGCAGCGTTGGTACTGGTGCTGGATGGTGGTAGCAGCGTTGGTACTGGTGCTGGATGGTGATAGCAGCGTTGGTACTGGTGCTGGATAGTGATAGCAGCGTTGGTACTGGTGCTGGATGGTGATAGCGTTGGTACTGGTGCTGGATGGTGATAGCGTTGGTTCTGGTGCTGGATGGTGGTAGTGACTTTGGATGGTGGTAGTGTTGGTACTGGTGCTAGTTGTATTGATACCGCTGCAGGATAGTGGTAGCAGTGTAGAATGGTGCTATGGTGCTAAATAGTGGTAGTGACGATCGCTGGTAAAGGCGTTAGTCCTCATGTACTCAAATTCCTTACTCGCAAAACAGTGTTTTTCAAAATCACAGCAAATGCAAGAATTTTGTTGCAGACTTTCAGAATCTGCAACACGTCTAGTGTCCTTGAAATAAAATTAAATACTGGGAATTTATAATGTTATGCACGGCAGTAGCACAAATAAACATGATGATATTTTGATCCAAGGAATTAGAGCTAGCCTTCCCTTCCACGGAGCCTAATGGGCTATTCTTCAATAATAACTACGATCGGTGTTGTACCTCAACTAATATAAGGTTATTATGGTAAGGTTTGAAGCCGATCGGATGAGAAACTCTCAAATTTTCTTATGAAAATGAATATGCCCATTTCTTTTAATTTCTTCATTGAAAAACATAATTTGGTACCTACACAAACCTAACCTTTAATGAATTCCGGGAGTCTTTCTGCTCCCGGCCAAACTTTTCTCTAGGACCGAGAAGGCCAAACTTTTCTCTAGGACTCAGAAGGCCAAACTTTTCTCTTGGACCGAGAAGGCCAAACTTTTCTCTAGGACCGAGAAGGCCAAACTTTTCTCTAGGACCGAGAAGGCCGAACTTTTCTCTAGGACTCAGAAGGCCAAACTTTTCCCTAGGACTCAGAAGGCCAAACTTTTCCCTAGGACTCAGAAGGCCAAACTTTTCCCTAGGACTCAGAAGGCCAAACTTTTCCCTAGGACTCAGAAGGCCAAACTTTTCCCTAGGACTCAGAAGGCCAAACTTTTCCCTAGGACTCAGAAGGCCAAACTTTTCCCTAGGACTCAGAAGGCCAAACTTTTCCCTAGGACTCAGAAGGCCAAACTTTTCCCTAGGACTCAGAAGGCCAAACTTTTCCCTAGGACTCAGAAGGCCAAACTTTTCCCTAGGACTCAGAAAGCCAAACTTTTCCCTAGGACTCAGAAGGCCAAACTTTTCTCTAGGACTCAGAAGGCCAAACTTTTCCCTAGGACTCAGAAGGCCAAACTTTTCCCTAGGACTCAGAAGGCCAAACTTTTCCCTAGGACTCAGAAAGCCAAACTTTTCCCTAGGACTCAGAAGGCCAAACTTTTCTCTAGGACTCAGAAGGCCAAACTTTTCCCTAGGACTCAGAAGGCCAAACTTTTCCCTAGGACTCAGAAAGCCAAACTTTTCCCTAGGACTCAGAAGGCCAAACTTTTCTCTAGGACTCAGAAGGCCAAACTTTTCTCTAGGACTCAGAAGGCCAAACTTTTCTCTAGGACTCAGAAGGCCAAACTTTTCTCTAGGACTCAGAAGGCCAAACTTTTCTCTAGGACTCAGAAGGCCAAACTTTTCTCTAGGACTCAGAAGGCCAAACTTTTCTCTAGGACTCAGAAGGCCAAACTTTTCTCTAGGACTCAGAAGGCCAAACTTTTCTCTAGGACTCAGAAGGCCAAACTTTTCTCTAGGACTCAGAAGGCCAAACTTTTCTCTAGGACTCAGAAGGCCAAACTTTTCCCTAGGACTCAGAAGGCCAAACTTTTCCCTAGGACTCAGAAGGCCAAACTTTTCCCTAGGACTCAGAAGGCCAAACTTTTCCCTAGGACTCAGAAGGCCAAACTTTTCCCTAGGACTCAGAAGGCCAAAATTTTCTCTAGGACTCAGAAGGCCAAACTTTTCTCTAGGACCGAGAAGGCCAAACTTTTCTCTAGGACCGAGAAGGCCAAACTTTTCTCTAGGACCGAGAAGGCCAAACTTTTCTCTAGGACCGAGAAGGCCAAACTTTTCTCTAGGACCGAGAAGGCCAAACTTTTCTCTAGGACCGAGAAGGCCAAACTTTTCTCTAGGACCGAGAAGGCCAAACTTTTCTCTAGGACCGAGAAGGCCAAACTTTTCTCTAGGACCGAGAAGGCCAAACTTTTCTCTAGGACCGAGAAGGCCAAACTTTTCTCTAGGACCGAGAAGGCCAAACTTTTCTCTAGGACCGAGAAGGCCAAACTTTTCTCTAGGACCGAGAAGACCAAACTTTTCTCTAGGACCGAGAAGGCCAAACTTTTCTCTAGGACCGAGAAGGCCAAACTTTTCTCTTGGACCGAGAAGGCCAAACTTTTCTCTTGGACCGAGAAGGCCAAACTTTTCTCTTGGACCGAGGCCAAACTTTTCTCTAGGACCGAGAAGGCCAAACTTTTCTCTAGGACCGAGAAGGCCAAACTGTTCTCTAGGACTGAGAAGGCCAGACTTTTCTCTAGGACCGAGAAGGCCAAACTTTTCTCTAGGACCGAGAAGGCCAAACTTTTCTCTAGGACCGAGAAGGCCAAACTTTTCTCTAGGACCGAGAAGGCCAAACTTTTCTCTAGGACCGAGAAGGCCAAACTTTTCTCTAGGACCGAGAAGGCCAAACTTTTCTCTAGGACCGAGAAGGCCAAACTTTTCTCTAGGACCGAGAAGGCCAAACTTTTCTCTAGGACCGAGAAGGCCAAACTTTTCTCTAGGACCGAGAAGGCCAAACTTTTCTCTAGGACCGAGAAGGCCAAACTTTTCTCTAGGACCGAGAAGGCCAAACTTTTCTCTAGGACCGAGAAGGCCAAACTTTTCTCTAGGACCGAGAAGGCCAAACTTTTCTCTAGGACCGAGAAGGCCAAACTTTTCTCTAGGACCGAGAAGGCCAAACTTTTCTCTAGGACCGAGAAGGCCAAACTTTTCTCTAGGACCGAGAAGGCCAAACTTTTCTCTAGGACCGAGAAGGCCAAACTTTTCTCTAGGACCGAGAAGGCCAAACTTTTCTCTAGGACTCAGAAGGCCAAACTTTTCTCTAGGACTCAGAAGGCCAAACTTTTCTCTAGGACCGAGAAATCCAAACTTTTCTCTAGGACCGAGAAGGCCGAACTTTTCTCTAGGACCGAGAAGGCCGAACTTTTCTCTAGGACCGAGAAGGCCAAACTTTTCTCTAGGACTCAGAAGGCCAAACTTTTCTCTAGGACTCAGAAGGCCAAACTTTTCTCTAGGACTCAGAAGGCCAAACTTTTCTCTAGGACTCAGAAGGCCAAACTTTTCTCTAGGACTCAGAAGGCCAAACTTTTCTCTAGGACTCAGAAGGCCAAACTTTTCTCTAGGACTCAGAAGGCCAAACTTTTCTCTAGGACTCAGAAGGCCAAACTTTTCTCTAGGACTCAGAAGGCCAAACTTTTCTCTAGGACTCAGAAGGCCAAACTTTTCTCTAGGACTCAGAAGGCCAAACTTTTCTCTAGGACTCAGAAGGCCAAACTTTTCTCTAGGACTCAGAAGGCCAAACTTTTCTCTAGGACTCAGAAGGCCAAACTTTTCTCTAGGACTCAGAAGGCCAAACTTTTCTCTAGGACTCAGAAGGCCAAACTTTTCTCTAGGACTCAGAAGGCCAAACTTTTCTCTAGGACTCAGAAGGCCAAACTTTTCTCTAGGACTCAGAAGGCCAAACTTTTCTCTAGGACTCAGAAGGCCAAACTTTTCTCTAGGACTCAGAAGGCCAAACTTTTCTCTAGGACTCAGAAGGCCAAACTTTTCTCTAGGACTCAGAAGGCCAAACTTTTCTCTAGGACTCAGAAGGCCAAACTTTTCTCTAGGACTCAGAAGGCCAAACTTTTCTCTAGGACTCAGAAGGCCAAACTTTTCTCTAGGACTCAGAAGGCCAAACTTTTCTCTAGGACTCAGAAGGCCAAACTTTTCTCTAGGACTCAGAAGGCCAAACTTTTCTCTAGGACTCAGAAGGCCAAACTTTTCTCTAGGACTCAGAAGGCCAAACTTTTCTCTAGGACTCAGAAGGCCAAACTTTTCTCTAGGACTCAGAAGGCCAAACTTTTCTCTAGGACTCAGAAGGCCAAACTTTTCTCTAGGACTCAGAAGGCCAAACTTTTCTCTAGGACTCAGAAGGCCAAACTGTTCTCTAGGACTCAGAAGGCCAAACTGTTCTCTAGGACTCAGAAGGCCAAACTGTTCTCTAGGACTCAGAAGGCCAAACTGTTCTCTAGGACTCAGAAGGCCAAACTGTTCTCTAGGACTCAGAAGGCCAAACTGTTCTCTAGGACTCAGAAGGCCAAACTGTTCTCTAGGACTCAGAAGGCCAAACTGTTCTCTAGGACTCAGAAGGCCAAACTTTTCTCTAGGACTCAGAAGGCCAAACTTTTCTCTAGGACTCAGAAGGCCAAACTTTTCTCTAGGACTCAGAAGGCCAAACTTTTCTCTAGGACTCAGAAGGCCAAACTTTTCTCTAGGACTCAGAAGGCCAAACTTTTCTCTAGGACTCAGAAGGCCAAACTTTTCTCTAGGACTCAGAAGGCCAAACTTTTCTTTAGGACTCAGAAGGCCAAACTTTTCTCTAGGACCGAGAAGGCCAAACTTTTCTCTAGGACCGAGAAGGCCAAACTTTTCTCTAGGACCGAGAAGGCCAAACTTTTCTCTAGGGCCGAGAATGCCAAACTTTTCTCTAGGGCCGAGAAGGCCAAACTTTTTTCTAGGGCTGAGAAGGCCAAACTTTTCTCTAGGGCTGAGAAGGCCAAACTTTTCTCTAGGGCTGAGAAGGCCAAACTTTTCTCTAGGGCTGAGAAGGCCAAACTTTTCTCTAGGGCTGAGAAGGCCAAACTTTTCTCTAGGGCTGAGAAGGTCAAACTTTTCTCTAGGACTGAGAAGGCCAAACTTTTCTCTAGGACTGAGAAGGCCAAACTTTTCTCTAGGGCCGAGAAGGCCAAACTTTTCTCTAGGGCCGAGAAGGCCAAACTTCTCTAGGGCTGAGAAGGCCAAACTTCTCTAGGGCTGAGAAGGCCAAACTTTTCTCTAGGGCTGAGAAGGCCAAACTTTTCTCTAGGGCTGAGAAGGCCAAACTTTTCTCTAGGTCTGAGAAGGTCAAACTTTTCTCTAGGGCCGAGAAGGCCAAACTTCTCTAGTGCTGAGAAGGCCAAACTTTTCTCTAGGGATGAGAAGGCCAAACTTTTCTCTAGGACTGAGAAGGCCAAACTTTTCTCTAGGACTGAGAAGGCCAAACTTTTCTCTAGGACTGAGAAGGCCAAACTTTTCTCTAGGACTGAGAAGGCCAAACTTTTCTCTAGGACTGAGAAGACCAAACTTTTCTCTAGGACTGAGAAGACCAAACTTTTCTCTAGGACTGAGAAGACCAAACTTTTCTCTAGGACTGAAAAGAAATCATGATTTAACCATTTTTATTTGGGCATTTGATACGTAATTCAATTTTTTTTTAGTGGCACAGAGTACGCTGTTATGGGCGCTTGAAAAATACAATATGTAGATTGTTAGGTAAGACACATATGCAACAGTTAGACAACTTTATTCCGAAACGTTTCGCCTACACACTAGGCTTCTTCAGTCGAAGCGAAACGTTTCGGAATAAAGTTGTCTAACTGTTGCATATGTGTCTTACCTAACAACCTGTCGGTATTGTATACCATTTTGATGTTCAATATGTAGATTAATGTATTTAGACATATACAACACTTGGGTATCTTTACTGAGGAAACGTTTCGCCAACCAGTGGCTTCATCAGTCCTATACAGAGAAGAATGGTTGAAGATCAAGAAGAGCTTGAGGTGATCAGTTTGAAAAGACACTTGACCAAACATTAAGATATTTTTAAACGACTAATTACCTCAAACTCCTGACCATCAATCATTCTTCTCTCTATTGGACTGAGGAAGCCACTGGCTGACGAAAAGTTTCCACGAAGATGCCCAGGTGTTCCACATCTTAAATTATTTCTTAGCTGAGGTACGTAAATAATTCACTTATTCGAAACGTCTATAATTGTACTTAATGTGAAAAAATTAGACAAATAATTTTTTTCAATCATTCTACATAATATACTTTTTTTTACCCGAAACAATTTTAATCCCACTGTAACAAGTTTTAATTGTATTAAAATCCCAAATAAAAATTATTAAATCTAAATTACTGCTCAGTTGTAAAGAAAAGTTTGGCTGGGCTTTGGGAGTTAAATCCCATAACTCAAAGGCCAAAATGCCTTTTTCAAATTCTCCCAGGACTCATCAAAGGCATGGGTTGGTACCGAATTGCCTTTTTCAAATTCCCCCAGAACTCGTCAAAGGCATGTGTTGGTACCGAATTGCCTTTTTCAAATTCTCCCAGAACTCATCAAAGGCATATGTTGGTACCGAATTGCCTTTTTCAGATTCTCCCAGAACTCATCAAAGGCATATGTTGGTACCGAATTGCCTTTTTCAAATTCCCCCAGAACTCGTCAAAGGCATGTGTTGGTACCAAATTGCCTTTTTCAAATTCCCCCAGGACTCATCAAAGGCACGTGTTGGTACCAAATTGCGTTTTCCTAATTCTCCCAGAACTCATCAAATGCATGTGTTGGTACCAAAATGCCTTTTTCAAATTCTCCCAGGACTCATCAAATGCATGTGTTGGTACCAAATTGCCTTTTTCAAATTCCCCCAGAACTCATCAAAGGCACGTGTTGGTACCAAATTGCCTTTTTCAAATTCCCCCAGGACTCATCAAAGGCACGTGTTGGTACCAAATTGCCTTTTTCAAATTCTCCCAGAACTCATCAAAGGCATGTGTTGGTACCAAATTGCCTTTTTCAAATTCCCCCAGAACTCATCAAAGGCATGTGTTGGTACCAAATTGCCTTTTTCAAATTCCCCCAGAACTCATCAAAGGCACGTGTTGGTGCCAAATTGCCTTTTTCAAATTCCCCCAGAACTCATCAAAGGCATGTGTTGGTGCCAAATTGCCTTTTTCATTGATTAAAAAAAAAAACATGATCTAATATGGTTGACTCTTGAAGTGGAGGACTTTTCAGTTTGTCCTAAATAGCAATTTAAGCCCCAAGACAAATTAGACCATTTCTACTCTTCCCAAGAAATTAGAAGACCTTAGAAATAGAAAGGCAACAATCTTTACCTTGATGTGCAAGTTGCTAGTACACTTGTCAGGCCCAACACGTGATAATACCTGCAATATGGTGGTAAGGAAGGCTGTGCCGAAACATCGCAGAGCAATGCTAAGTTTTGCTCAATTCTGGATGAATTATTGAATATAGTAGTAATCAATAGTAGTAGTAACAGTATTGATAGTAACAGTAGTAATAAAATAGCAGTAGGATAAGAATAGTAATAGTAACAGTAGTAGTAATAGTAATAGCAGCAGCATTAGCAATAGGAGTAATAGTAATAGCAGCAGTACTAATAAGAGTTGTAGTAATAGCAATAGTAGTAATAGCAGCAGTAGTAACAGTAACAGCAGCAGTAGTAATAGTATTAGCAGCAGTAGTAATAGTATTAGCAGCAGTAGTAATAGTATTAGCAGCAGTAGTAATAGTATTAGCAGCAGTAGTAATAGTATTAGCAGTAGTAGTAATAGTAATAGCAGTAGTAATAATAGCAGCAGTAGTAATAATAGCAGCAGTAGTAATAATAGCAGCAGTAGCAATGGTAATAGCAGCAGTAGTAATGGTAATAGCAGCAGTAGTAATGGTAATAGCAGCAGTAGTAATGGTAATAGCAGCAGTAGTAATGGTAATAGCAGTAGTAATGGTAATAGCAGTAGTAATGGTAATAGCAGCAGTAGTAATAGTAATAGCAGCAGTAGTAATAATAGCAGTAGTAATAATAGCAGTAGTAATAATAGCAGTAGTAATAATAGCAGCAGTAGTAATAATAATAGCAGTAGTAATAATAATAGCAGTAGTAATAGTAATAGCAGCAGTAGTAATAGTAATAGCAGTAGTAATAGTAATAGCAGTAGTAATAGTAATAGCAGCAGTAGTAATAGTAATAGCAGCAGTAGTAATAGTAGTAGTAGTAATAGGAGTAGTAGTAATAGTATTAGCAGCAATAGTAATAGTAGCAATAGTAATAGTAATAGCAGCAATAGTAATAGTAGCAATAGTAATAGTAATAGCAGCAGTAGTAATAGTAATAGCAGCAATAGTAATAGCAGCAATAGTAATAGTAATAGCAGCAGTAGTAATAGTAATAGCAGTAGTAATAGTATTAGCAGCAATAGTAATAGCAATAGTAATTGTAATAGCAATATTAATAGCAGCAGTAGTAATAGCAATAGTAATAGCAGTAGTAATAGTAATAGCAGTAGTAATAGTAATAGCAGCAGTAGTAATAGTAATAGCAGCAGTAGTAATAGTAATAGTAGTAATAGTATTAGCAGCAATAGTAATAGTAGCAATAGTAATAGTAATAGCAGCAATAGTAATAGTAGCAATAGTAATAGTAATAGCAGCAGTAGTAATAGTAATAGCAGTAATAGTAATAGCAGCAATAGTAATAGTAATAGCAGCAGTAGTAATAGTAATAGCAGTAGTAATAGTATTAGCAGCAATAGTAATAGTAATAGCAGCAGTAGTAATAGTAATAGCAGCAGTAGTAATAGTAATAGCAGCAATAGTAATAGCAGCAATAGTAATAGCAATAGTAATAGTAATAGCAGCAATAGTAATAGCAATAGTAATAGTAATAGCAGCAGTAGTAATAGTAATAGCAGCAGTAGTAGTAATAGCAGTAGTAATAGTAATAGCAGCAGTAGTAATAGTAATAGCAGCAGTAGTAATAGTAATAGCAGCAGCAGTAACAGCAGCAGTAGTAATAGTATTAGCAGCAGTAGTAATAGTATTAGCAGCAGTAGTAATAGTAATAGCAGTAGTAATAGCAGCAGTAGTAATAGTAATATCAGGAGTAATAGTAATAGCAACAGTAGTAATAGTAATAGCAGCAGTAGTAATAGTAATAGCAGCGGTAGTAATAGTATTAGCAGCGGTAGTAATAGTATTAGCAGCGGTAGTAATAGTATTAGCAGCGGTAGTAATAGTATTAGCAGCGGTAGTAATAGTATTAGCAGCAGTAGTAATAGTATTAGCAGTAGTAATAGTAATAGCAGTAGTAATAGTAATAGCAGTAGTAATAGTAATAGCAGTAGTAATAGCAGCAGTAGTAATAGTAATATCAGGAGTAATAGTAATAGCAACAGTAGTAATAGTAATAGCAGTAATAGTAATAGCAGCAATAGTAATAGTAAGAGCAGCAGTAGTAATAGTAATAGCAGTAGTAATAGTATTAGCAGCAATAGTAATAGCAGCAGTAGTAATAGTAATAGCAGCAATAGTAATTGTAATAGCAATAGTAATAGCAGCAGTAGTAATAGCAATAGTAATAGCAGTAGTAATAGTAATAGCAGCAGTAATAGTATTAGCAGCAATAGTAATAGTAATAGCAGTAGTAATAGCAGTAGTAATAGTAATAGCAGCAGTAATAGTAATAGCAGCAGTAGTAATAATAACAGCAGTAGTAATAGTAATAGCAGTAGTAGTAATAGTAATAGCAGTAGTAATAGTAATAGCAGTAGTAATAGTAATAGCAGTAGTAATAGTAATAGCAGCAGTAGTAATAGTAATAGCAGCAGCAGTAATAGTATTAGCAGTAGTAATAGTATTAGCAGTAGTAATAGTATTAGCAGCAGTAGTAATAGTAATAGCAGTAGTAATAGTTATAGCAGCAGTAGTAGTAATAGAAGCAGTAGTAATAGTAATAGCAGCAGTAGTAATAGTAATAGCAGCAGTAGTAATAGTAATAGCAGCAGTAGTAATAGTAATAGCAGCAGTAATAGTATTAGCAGTAGTAATAGTTTTAGCAGTAGTAATAGTTTTAGCAGTAGTAATAGTATTAGCAGCAGTAGTAATAGTAATAGCAGTAGTAATAGTAATAGCAGCAGTAGTAATAGTAATAGCAGCAGCAGTAATAGTAATATCAGTAGTAATAAAAGCAGCAATAGTAATAGTAATAGCAGCAATAGTAATAGTAATAGCAGCAATAGTAATAGTAATAGCAGCAATAGTAATAGTATTAGCAGCAGTAGTAATAGCAGTAGTAATAGTAATAGCAGCAGTAGTAATAGTAATAGCAGCAGTAGTAATAGTAATAGCAGTAGTAGTAATAATAGCAGTAGTAATAGTAATAGCAGTAATAATAATAGCAATAGTAATAGTAATAGCAATAGTAATAGTATTAGCAGCAATAGTAATAGTATTAGCAGCAGTAGTAATAGTAATAGCAGCAGTAGTAATAGTAATAGCAGCAGTAGTAATAGTAATAGCAGCAGTAGTAATAGTAATAGCAGCAGTAGCAACAGTAATTAGTAAAATACTATTATTAACAGTAACAGTATTACTAGTATTAACAGTAACAGTACTAATAACAGTTTCCTAAATACGGGGTATTTATAAACGTACTGTTAGGAGTTAAAACTTGCTCAGTACACCGAGTGTTGTGGCCACAATCCACTAACATTAATAGTCACGTTGATCAGTAATGAATCTGAATGCAAGATACTTTGGCAGAATAAAAACGTCACAATATCTTGTATGGTACAACTAACACAAACCGGTCCTGGATCATTTTGACTCGACAGTGGTTCAGGATGGGCCGAAACGTCGTACTAAGGCTCCTCCGATACTGAGAGACAATCCAGACTCGAAACGTTGTTTATACCAAGATTTTCATTCTGCTGTGGATAGAGACAAGCAGCAGTTCGATACTAAGAACGTTTTGTCAGGCTTTTTTTCAAGCCAGCTGCGGGGCGAAACGTTGTCTTAAATCAAGCTTCCAGCTCCTACTTGTGTATCAGCTACATGTCAGCTAGACCATGCCATCTGCAATACGCCAGCTACAGCACGCCAGCTACAACACGCCAGCTACAGCACGCCAGCTACAGCACGCCAGCTACAGCACGCCAGCTACAGCACGCCAGCTACAGCACGCCAGCTACAACACGTCAGCTACAACACGTCAGCTACAACACGCCAGCTACAACACGCCAGCTACAACACGTCAGCTACAGCACGCCAGCTACAACACGCCAGATACAACACGCCAGATACAACACGCCAGATACAACACGCCAGATACAACACGCCAGATACAACACGCCAGATACAACACGCCAGATACAACACGCCAGATACAACACGCCAGATACAACACGCCAGATACAACACGCCAGCTACAACACGCCAGCTACAACACGCCAGCTACAGCACGCCAGCTACAACACGCCAGCTACAGCACGCCAGCTACAGCACGCCAGCTACAACACGCCAGCTACAGCACGCCAGCTACAGCACGACAGCTACAGCACGCCAGCTACAACACGACAGCTACAACACGACAGCTACAACACGTCAGCTACAACACACCAGCTACAACACGTCAGCTACAACACGTCAGCTACAACACGCCAGCTACAGCACGCCAGCTACAGCACGCCAGCTACAGCACGCCAGCTACAACACGTCAGCTACAACACGTCAGCTACAACACGTCAGCTACAACACGTCAGCTACAACACGTCAGCTACAACACGTCAGCTACAACACGTCAGCTACAACACGTCAGCTACAACACGTCAGCTACAACATGTCAGCTACAACATGTCAGCTACAACACGTCAGCTACAACATGTCAGCTACAACACGCCAGCTACACGATTCACATAAAGTGCCTTTGGTCAGCCTCTCAGTACTACTCAAAGCCACTGAATCTTGCGTTGGATAAATAGAGCTTGAAGCGTGGATGAATAGAGCTTGAAGCGTGGATGAACAGAGCTTGAAGGGTGGATGAATAGAGCTTGAAGCGTGGATGAACAGAGCTTGAAGCGTGGATGAATAGAGCTTGAAGCGTGGATGAATAGAGCTTGAAGCGTGGATGAACAGAGCTTGAAGCGTGGATGAACAGAGCTTGAAGCGTGGATGAACAGAGCTTGAAGCGTGGATGAACAGAGCTTGAAGCGTGGATGAACAGAGCTTGAAGCGTGGATGAACAGAGCTTGAAGCGTGGATGAACAGAGTTTGAAGCGTGGATGAACAGAGCTTGAAGCGTGGATGAACAGAGTTTGAAGCGTGGATGAACAGAGCTTGAAGCGTGGATGAACAGAGCTTGAAGCGTGGATGAACAGAGCTTGAAGCGTGGATGAACAGAGCTTGAAGCGTGGATGAACAGAGCTTGAAGCGTGGATGAACAGAGCTTGAAGCGTGGATGAACAGAGCTTGAAGCGTGGATGAACAGAGCTTGAAGCGTGGATGAACAGAGCTTGAAGCGTGGATGAACAGAGCTTGAAGCGTGGATGAACAGAGCTTGAAGCGTGGATGAACAGAGCTTGAAGCGTGGATGAACAGAGCTTGAAGCGTGGATGAACAGAGCTTGAAGCGTGGATGAACAGAGCTTGAAGCGTGGATGAACAGAGCTTGAAGCGTGGATGAACAGAGCTTGAAGCTTGGTAGCGTCAACACCCCACATCCCGTGGAGCTTTCAAACTTGAGGTCTTGTGATGTTTAATAACTAAGTTACTACTAAGTTCAGCTTGGTACGCCCTAAGTTGCTGAAGTTGCCCCTTGGTGAGTGGGTGTGGTATGTGGTGTTTGTGTTGTAGGCTCAACACCAGAAGATACCAAAGGGTTCTTGGTTCGAGGACTTGGAGTTGTTCTACGATTCGTCTGATTAATTCTTCTTCTTAACACTCCCATTCCCAGAGGCACTATATGGGCCATACTGGTCGAGCGCTTGCCACACAATAATAAACTGTGTATCTTCTACAGCAGGTGGAGGTATTAATCTGCGCACTGTGTACTTTCTACAGTAGACGGAGGTATTAATCTGCGCACTGTGTACTTTCTACAGTAGGTGGAGGTATTAATCTGCGCACTGTGTACTTTCTACAGTAGACGGAGGTATTAATCTGCGCACTGTGTACTTTCTACAGTAGGCGGAGGTATTAATCTGCGCACTGTGTACTTTCTACAGTAGGCGGAGGTATTAATCTGTGCACTGTACTTTCTACAGTAGGCGGAGGTATTAATCTGCGCACTGTGTACTTTCTACAGTAGACGGAGGTATTAATCTGTGCACTGTGTACTTTCTACAGTAGGCGGAGGTATTAATCTGCGCACTTTCTACAGTAGGCGTAGGTATTAATCTGCGCACTGTGTACTTTCTACAGTAGGCGGAGGTATTAATCTGCGCACTGTGTACTTTCTACAGTAGGCGGAGGTATTAATCTGTGCACTGTGTACTTTCTACAGTAGGCGGAGGTATTAATCTGCGCACTTTCTACAGTAGGCGTAGGTATTAATCTGCGCACTGTGTACTTTCTACAGTAGGCGGAGGTATTAATCTTCACAGTGTACTTTCTACAACATGTCGAGGTATTACTCTCCACAATGTGTACCTTCTACAACAGATAGAGCTATCAATCTCTGCATTGTGTACCTCGTATCAGGTGGAGGTACCACTCTCCGCACCGTGTACCCTTGCAGAGGTGCAGAGTGGGGTACCTCCACCCATGTAAATGGTACACGGTACGAGGATAATACCTTCGCCTGATATAAACTGAGAGAGTCCTCCCATGGTTATTATTAGTGTGGCAAGCGCTAAATCTGTAAGAGCCACACACGACCTCTATTAATGAATGCGTAGGGAATGATACTTCCAAGTCGTCGAATCAAGAGCCCTCTCTCTCTCCTGGCGCTTAACACACACACACACACACACACACACACACACACACACACACACACAATTATCTGAACACTAACTTAAGAACGAAATAATCCTCTAATTGTGTAGATTAATTTCGCCAGCAAATTAAACTAATCGTGATGATTATCCTTGAAATGATTTGCGTGTTGCTCATATATATACCGTCCCATAATTCCTCTGCTCACATTTAGTGAGTTATGGATCATATTTGACCCTCAGTACCATTGGAGTCCTAGAAGTGGACAATGGTGAACGATTTAGTCCTTACGTTGAGATCTGGAGTGAGAGAGTTTCAAGCTTGTGACCAGGCCTATATAATCAACCAGAGCTGAGCCAAGCCCGGCTGATCAGAGACTTTATAAGCTTGAAGACTTCTGTTGGTGTTGCTGGGAAAGCTTGATTCGAGTGAGAGATAAGCTTGATAGCTTCGTGGAAGCCGGAACACACACTGCTGTTTGGTTTTTATGTGATAAACGTGATTTTTGAGTCCGACTCTAATTGATGGACTGACCGTATCACATTTACCTCTCCACTGCTGCTGTCTTCATGTATTCGACTGATGAAGCCTGGTGAGTAGGCGAAACGTGTCCGAATAAAGATACTCGACTATTTCACGTGTGTCTTATATATCCAACTCTCAGCTATTCTGTTTAACTGATAAATTAGTAATTCATAATTCCCAGAATTCACCACCTCGAGTTCGCTATTTCTGCACTACTTGATTTAACAAAAAAGGTAAATATACTAGATATTAACATTGCTACATCCGTTATAACCAGCGAATAAGGATGAGCTAAAGCGAGAAGGTGAAAGTGAGAGAGCGAGAGGTAGAGATAATGAGAGAGTTTAAAGTGTCTTTGATAAAGCATGTGGGATATCCCTCAACTAAGATACACAAAGGAGCAAAACTCTTTAAAACATGAAGATAAGTGTTGAACAAGACGAAAAATAAGTAGGCAGTAATGGAGCCCTTTGTCAGCGGGTACAGATGAGGACACGATGGATGCTGATCCTCTCCTGATCCTCTGGCCTGTGTGCTCACTTCAGAGATTACAAGGTTCCGGACCTATTTGTAATTGCAAGAGCAGACACATGCATGAGGCTCCTCAGAGTTTAATATGTAATTAAGGTAGTGTTTAATAGTTGTTGGCACTGACGGTCTAGGAAAGTCATTTATAACATATACATACACATAATACCCACACAAAATATAAGTTTGGGGACCCCTTTTAACCAGGAAGACCTCACATTTGGAAACCCCTCATACCTGGGGACCCCTGACACCTTTGGACCCTCGAATCTAGGGATCCCTTATACCTGGAAACTTTTATATCTGGGGACTCTTAATTGCTGTTTAGTTGCGTTAAAACATTTCCTTCATGATGTAATTCTTGATTATGCTCTAAAATTAAATTTTTTCAATCTCCCATAAAGTTTAAGTTAGTATCTAACTTCTTGCAGCATCTCCCACTTCCTTCTGTTTACATTCATCCAATTTCCACTGTCCATATACCTCTCAGAAACTTCTGCAACTTCCTATGACTGTGCTAAAAGCCGTCCTTTATCTGTCAGCACGAACTGTCAGTCGGGTTGTGTTAGCTTGTAGCTGTAACTTGGTTATCAGTCAGCCAAGTAGGTGGGTGGAAGTTTGTGGTTGTCTCCGCTTCTGTCATATATGGGTGAATTATTTAGACGAAAATATCCAATAATCGATGAATAAGGAAAAGTTGGAAATAGAGATTGGTAGAAACTACGCTGATAGTCAAGACACTCGACACCCCAAGACACTCGACACCCCAAGACACTCGACACCCCCAAGACACTCGACACCCCAAGACACTCGACACCCCAAGACAGATTTTTGCTACGGACACCACAACTGGTTCGTTTTCTTAGTGCGAATTTCACACACGTCTTCACAAACTAGTTAATTTCACCAACTCCAAAACATTGCTTTAGTGAGGTAGTTAATCTCACCACAAGATTAGAAAAAACAAAAGCAAAACAGGAGAAAAACTTGAATACCACTGCGAAGAACAAAGATCAAACACGATAAACAAGAATCAAAAGACAAAGAAACATCAAAGGCAACACACAAAGGTCACAGATCAAAGTGAAAAAAGCAAAGATCAAAGAAAGATTTACAAACAACCGTAAATTTCTGCGTGACTCTTAAGACAATACACATTCTCAGTTAACTTATAAATTCTTTCAACACAAAGAAATATGATTCATATTCTTAAGTGAATCCAGTCACTGTTTTCACTGTAAAGAATATGATCAAGAATTATAATTAACTCAAAGAATAAAAATCACAATTCTGTGTAAAAACATTTTTTAAATAACTAACATTCTCTCAACACACGGAAATTATTTGGAGTGAATGTGTTTATTCTTATTACATTTTGCAATATATGAAAAAAAAATTATGAAACGCTTAGATTTAAGGATAATAAATCACAATACTGCCTTTGAAACACTTCAGACGACGTTTCGGTCTGTCCTGACCAATTATCAGATCACAGCCGGGCCTTGATAATGGACCAGTAAGGACAGAAACGTTTTCTAATGTTTCGGTCCTTCCTGGTCCATTATCTAAAGCTCCCTCTCCAAAATGTGGTATATCAGAACTAATTAAATGTATGAAATAATCGCAGCAAGATCATTTTGCCCCCACGAATAATAATAATAATAATAATAATAATAATAATAATAATAATAATAATAATAATAATAATAATCTTTACTTCTAAAAGTAATGTACAAGGTGTACAGACCATAGCTGACATCAGTGACATACTACTATATAGAAAGTTGCTTGTTATGCTGAGCATTTCCTGCAAATTAAGTCAATTTTGTCCCCAGAATGCGACCCACACCAGTCCACTAACACCCAGGTACCTATTTTACAGCTAGGTGAACATAAACAGCAGGTGTCTTAAGGAAACTCATCCTAATGTTTCCACCCGTACCAGGGATCAAACCCCGGACCTCAGTGTGCAAGGCGAGTGCGCTACCAACCGAACTACGTTACACCCAAAGTGGGAAAACATTTTTTTGAGTGTGTCAACAACGACAAAAAATCTTAATTAGTTGCATGGTAATGAACGAGGGTTGGATAATGATTAATGTCTTACACTGTAAACAGGTAGAATATAATTAACAACATTTTATCATCGTCGGGTACGGTGTCAGAAGTGATTTTTATTACTGAGTAATATGTTGGTGAAGGGATTCAGGAAAACCGGTTAGTCGGACTTGAGTCCTGGAGGTGGGACGTACAGTGACTGGGGTTTTGAGGATGGGTGGGAATGGGTGGTGCTTGCAGTCACCAGGGAATGGGTGGTGCTTGCAGTCATCACCAGGTAATGGGTGGTGCTTGCAGTCATCACCAGGGAATTGGTGGTGCTAGCAGTCATCACCAGGTAATGGGTGGTGCTTGCAGTCATCACCAGGGAATTGGTGGTACTAGCCGTCATCACCCGGGAATTGGTGATGCTAGCAGTCATCACCAGGGAATGGGTGGTGCTAGCAGTCATCACCAGGGAATGGGTGGTGCTAGCAGTCATCACCAGGGAATGGGCGGTGCTTGCAGTCATCACCAGGGAATGGGGGGGTGCTAGCAGTCATCACCAGGGAATGGGTGGTGCTAGCAGTCATCACCAGGGAATGGGTGGTGCTTGCAGTCATCACCAGGGAATGGGTGGTGCTTGCAGTCATCACCAGGGAATGGGTGGTGCTAGCAGACATCACCAGGGAATGGGTGGTGCTAGCAGTCATCACCAGGGAATGGGTGGTGCTTGCAGTCATCACCAGGGAATGGGTGGTGCTTGCAGTCATCACCAGGGAATGGGTGGTACTAGCCGTCATCACCAGGGAATGGGTAGTGCTAGCAGTCATCACCAGGGAATGGGTGGTACTAGCAGTCATCGTGAGGTGTAAAAACCTCGCAGAAAACTGTACGTATCCTGAAGACGGAAGGTACGGTGTTTCATTCTTGGATGAAGATCTCTTCACCAGCATCAATACACTTCACCAGCATCAATACACTTCACCAGCATCAATACACTTCACCAGCATCAATACACTTCACCAGCATCAACACACTTCACCAGCATCAACACACTTCACCAGCATCAATACACTTCACCAGCATCAATACACTTCACCAGCACCAATACACTTCACCAGCATCAATACACTTCACCAGCATCAATACACTTCACCAGCATCAATACACAGGGACACAAGCTTCGTGAAGAACGTGAAAAGCGCCTCCAGGCACAGAACTTCCCCAGGGAAACACTTCATTGGAAATCTATATTCTTGCTAAACAAACTGACGTGAGATAAAACAGAAATTCTCTGCTTTTCTCTCTGTACTTTACGCTATATGTAACTTAGTAAGTTTGTATACTTTCTAACTTGTACGTGAATGGTATACAATACCCGCAAGATAAGGAAATACCCATGTGCAGCATATGGGTATCTATTTGTTGACGCTTCTCCAGTCAGTGACTATTAATACAAGGACACAATTTGAGGGACATAATATGCAGACTGAAGAACTCTATACAAAAACCGAGGCAATCAGTCCATTAACCTTCTAGCTGGTGAAGAACACCATATTCGTGAAAAATCTGAAGCACAGGCATTAAGATTGGCGCCAGTGTTTATGCGCCAACCTGTGTTTCGGATTTTTCAAGACTACAATATTCTTCGCCAGTTCCAAGAATGAGACACTCGTCTTTTGTACATGGTTCTTAAGTTTGCATGATCCGTCTATATACCCAGAGGTATCACATAGTGATACCTGTGTTGTAGATGAATGGTTCAGAGAACCGACATGTTGATAAATTAGACACATGTGCAACTCTTGGGTATCTTTATTGAGGAAACGTTTCGCCTCACAGTGGCTTCATCAGTCCATACGTAGGTATTCTATTCAAGATTGATGGACTGAACACATCGACTCAAGGTTGAGGGACTGATTACCTCATTCTCCTCCTGTTCAAGTTTCTCCTACGTATGGACTGATGAAGCCACTGTGAGGCGAAACGTTTCCTCAGTGAAGATACCCAAGAGTTGCACATGTGTCTAATTTATCACACTTCGTGTTACCTGCAACGTACTTAAATCTGGATGTATATTTGATGAGCACGTTAACAACGTATGTCAAGGTTGTGTTTATCCAATGGGCCATAGAATAAGGATTCGCTAACCATATCTCGTGGAAACCATGTGCATACCTAGATTATAATAATCATGGGGGAGCACTAAACCCGTAGGATTATACAGCGCCTTTAGGGGCGGATGGAAGGCATTCAGGCTTAATTCAGAGAACTGGAGCATAGATCCAATTCCCTAAATCAAGAGCCCCTCACCAGCGTCAAGGAACCTCCCTTGAGGGGTACATACCTAGAGATAACCTCAATACATCCGGCAGACAGTATCCAGCGCTAGCTCTTGTCCCTTCTAAGTTATTAATAATTTTTAATTAAAGCGTGATACAGTATTTGTACAGATATGGACGACATTTAAGTGTGAATGCAGATAGCCCATTGTTATGCAGAGCATTTCGGGGAATATGCTAAAGCTTGGCAGTGAATATACGCAGTTTGATAGCTTGCAGGATACCAGCTGAAGATGGAATCGAGGGTTATCTGTAAATATTCTCATAATTGTGGTTTAGTGGCTAAAATCTTCCGTGATGGTCGGTTAGTCTCACTCATTACACACCTCTTCATATTTAGTCACCAGACTCGCAGTATTTTATGCATTCTTTCCTCAGAGTCTGATATCCCGTTGGAAAGATAGCATCTGTTATGCCTGTGAGTTTGGTTTCTGTGAGGGCTATGATGCCCGGTGACGCCTCTTTGACTTCGTGTTTATGTATATGGGGTCCACCACTAGTGCAAACTGGGGGACCCATAGCCTCGGAGAGGTGGACAAAAAGGCTTCAAGGAAGAATATTTGGATTTCTTCCTGAAGCCATTTGAATATTCCACTTCCCCTACCACCCCATCTTTTGATTATACACATAGGTATATTTTATTTCGCAATATGGTACAATAGGCTTAAAGAATGCATTGAAGGTACAAAATGACATACAATATATGAAATTGGAGGGATACAAGTACACACTCATACGCGTTTGTCAGAAATTACATAAAAATCTCATCCAGCGCCTCAGAGTTGGGGCAGAGAGCACCCATGATACAGCAGGCGTTACCCCTGTGAGTTGCAGCACTGACTCGTTGAATAGAAAACTAGCTGCCCTAGGATTCCTGCTTGCCCTGACAAGTCTTTTGCCTCACACAAGAAACTCGGAAGCGTTTTTTTTCCAATAGGCGAAGGATCTCTGAACCTATGGGAATCAAAATATAATTACGAAGAACTTTCCAATATTTTCTATTTTTGAGATTCAATAAAGCTGGCAGATGCCCTTCTTCCTCCCTGGTGTATAGGAGATAGATATGAGCCAGCGTCCATCACCTGCTTGTGGTCTATTCAAGGCTTATAGGGTAATTCTATCTGGACGCCTTTGCCATTAAATCTGCATAGTTGGGGTGGTTCCCTTATTTCTGGGCATCCGGCTGTTGGAAGGCTGCATTTAATGTTAACTTTGTTTTGCAGTCTTTGCCTCGGATCTACGGCAAACAGGACTATGGTAGCTAAATCGTTATGCCGATTCACTGCCGCCGATGAACCTGCCTTCGGGGGGAATAGGGGCAGCACGGCAAAGAGCAACACCAATGCGGATGGTCTGTGGATCGAGACGTGTGCCAAGGAAGGAGTTGGGAACAGCCAACAGTAAATCCCCTGCATGGAGAGCTCTCACTGCTCGTAGGCGGGTTCAATCATTCCCCGATACATTCTGAAACCATGCTGAGGCTATATTCTCCACTATTGAGCCATCCCAATGCGACTGTAGCTGTTGGGGGAAGCAGGCCTGGTTTCAGAGTCCGTTAGATTATCCCAGATCCTGGCTTCCTCAATGAACTTCTGGTTACGAACCCAATAGTCTGCTAAGTTCAGAAAGAGTCGCTGCTTCAGGTTTACTGGATAAAACACATTAAGACAGGAAAGCAGGTAGTGAAATTTGTGATGCCTTGTGGACACGAGTACCTCCTAGCCTGACTAGGAGTGTAGTCTGGTCCCTCTGTCCGTCTTCTAGATTAACGATGAATACTTTCTTAAATATCTTAGGATAATGTCGTATTCCTGCAGTACAGGGTTCCCATACGAGGGTACATATCTTAGGGCAGACTCAAACACCTTGTGAGAAGGCACAGGGCATCGCGGGTGTCTAAATTGCCTTTCTCGTTGTCCTACCTTCCTCAAATCAACCAGCTTCTTCTTGAAGATTGAGTCCGAGGCATCAGTTACAACTGGAGCTCCAAGAAGGACGCTACATGTAAGGTCAATGATTGGTGCACCTGAGAGACAGAGACAGAGAGATAGACACACAGAGACAGACATATACAGAGACAATGTATGAGCAAGTCTCTCTATTTTTGAGAAGTTTAATCCAACATATAAACGACTAAAGTTAAAAGTCAGGAGTCGCAACTTTGCTACCAAAAATCCATTATTCAAAAAACCTCATTTCACATTTCCCTGATAAATTTCCTGTATTTCACAGCAATTTATATTTCATAATCCACATAATAACCCATGAGGCCCATCCCATAAATTCTATTCCCTTCGTCATGACCCACAAATCACATTTCGGAATCAGTATTTCGTGAATAGTCTGTTATGAGGCATATTCCAGAATCCATTCCATAATTCCCATTTAGTAACACACATTCCAGAATTCGTAGTCTCTAAGTTATGCGCATGAATTGATCTTCAATGTCTATTTCAAAATTTAGTGGGGAAAAGGGGGGGGGATTTCTGTACAACCAGCACATAGGAGACAACGTTTCGAACAGACATGAACCATCGACTCTTTCCACGAATGAAAAATATTTCAATATTTCGATTTAAGCGAAACATCGTTGAAAACACGATAGAATTAACGCGAATGATATAACACGATCAAAACATTGTACTGAACACTAGAATTAACACAACGAATACACACACGGCCAAAACATCGTAGAGAGCACGACAGACTAACCCGAGTGAAGGAGCGAGACAAAGACATGATACAGTGTTAATATCCTGTATGACAGAACTCTACCAAAGCTGGTGGCAGGTTCTTGACCATGAATTTCCAAGCGCTTTCGTGACTTCTCACATTATCAAGAACTATACACACACACACACACACACACACACACAAACATTGTTTCGACGTCCACAGCAGGACTCTAACCTGCAAACTCTAACAGAGTGACCAGTACTTTACCAGTTTGCAGGTTCGAGTCCTCCTGTGGACGTAGAGACAGTGTTTGCAAATAATTTTGCCTGTTTGCGAATTAAGCATGCATGCATGCATGCGCACGCGCGCACACACACACACACACACACACACACACACACACACACACACACACACACACACACACACACACACCTGTGCTTTGTTTTTCTAAATTTGTAATTAATCTTAAATCATCTAACTTGTCGTATCTATTTTAAAATCATGTCTGGAGGTTTGTTGACAATGTCATTACGATTTTGCGAGTCATGTCTGGAGGTAGATTTCATGAATAGATAAATTCTTTATTCCGCTACATGAATAAACAATTTATTCCTGCCTTTAAAGGTTAAAAGTTAAAGGAGCGCGACTGACTACAAAGTTTGATATCTATGTATATTCCTGCTACTTTGAGTGGGTTTCCACTTGCCCACAAGCCTGGAGTGTACCTGGTCTATGACCAGGCCTCATGGTGGATCAGGGCCTGATCAACCAGGCTGTTACTGTTGGCAGCCCACAAGTCTCACAATCGTATCCTAGTTAATTTGTGCGAGCAGTGATTCACCTGTGCTGCGCTGATCTTCGTTCTAGTGACGCGTCACGGTAATGCATTCACGCCAGCAGTGTGGCAGGACTGAAAGGAGCGAGAGGAGAGAGCCTTCTGCTATAATATCATATTTTTATCTATTTAGGGAAGACTCCTAATTTTAACTATTTAGAGAAGAGAGCCTTTTGCTATATTATCCTAATTTTAACTGCCAAGAGATCCTTCTATATTATCCTAATTTTATCTAGAGGAAATTTGTAGCGGTTTTAGTTCTTCCAGGATGTTCAGGATAAAATTCACCCCTTTAGTCAACTGAACCAGCCTACTGCGCAGGCGATAGCTTTCGTCAGTTAAGATATCTAAGTGTTGCAGATGTGGCTTATTCATCAACTTGTCGAGGTTAAGAACCATTAATAATAATCCTGATAGTAACTTTACGGGGGAGAAAAAGACATGTGGTGCAGTTTCCTTACCCTTAGATTCTTCCTACTTCGTCTTCAACCCTTTCCCCTGCGTCCTGTTGGAAAATTTGTAGGTTGTGTTCCTTGATGTCCCTCCTCCCTTTGTCTGCCTTATTATGCCTTGATTCTAACTTTCTTGCCGTCTCATGATGTTCCATTAAAAATATTCATTTGTGTTTACGTTCGTTCGTGAGTTTAAACATCGCCGGATTATCTCAACTATATTAATGAATATTAAACCATCCTACATCTTCGTGACTGCAACTGGGTCGCACATCTGTTATAAAGTTGAACAGAGGGTCGAGCCTCCGACTCTCCTTATTCATACATGACCCATGCGGATTTAGCGCTTCAAATAACATACTGACGCATTTCTCCACCCATGACTATTTCCTTTGTATTCAATTTTCATTTCGAAGAACACAGTTGAATTGTTATTAAAATAACAGTCTTTGCTTTTGCAACAATATAATTTAAAGAATCAGACTTGTGCAATACACGTGTTGCACAAGAGCTGCACAAATGTTGCACAAGTGTCTCAGTCTTCATGTTGCTTTTCTAAACCATATACATTATATCATTTACCTTGACACTGGGTTAGTATAACTCGTTTCCAATACAAACTCAAAATCCAACCCTGGAATTTTAGTCAATATAATGCATTGCAGAGCACTGTGCAATTGCTTTAAGTGCAACGAGAATGTGGGCAGAAGGTGCAATCATTTTCACGAGAGTTATCAATCACTAAGGGCTGCCAGGACCACCCGAAATTCTGCAGCCAATACTGGTGATGTCTGACGTGGTTTGTAAGGTCTACACACGACTTCATAATGTTTATGCTAATCGTTATTGCTAGGTATGTGGATTAAGCGTAGAAAAGTAATGATAAAACGTGTTATACTCAAGTAACGTATTGTGTAAGTTTATTTATGTAAGTGCAATAATACGTGTATGTTTCGGGGTCTTAAATGGACTACCGTATTCACAAAATTTCTTATGGGATTAAATCAAGGGTACTGGCACCTGAACCTTCTGGAGTGAAAAAACATCGTTGGGGGGGGGGATCCATGTAATGATAAAACGTGTTATACTCAAGTAACGTATTGTGTTTTTAGTTTATTCTCACGTGTTTAAGTCAATAAACGCTTTTTTTCCGTACCGTTCTTAAAATAAATTCTACCTATTCACTCAAAAGCAAAACAAAGCAAATCAACCCCACCTACACACACACACACACACACACACACACACACACACACAAAGCTCACGCAATAATCTAGTCTACACCATTGAAAAGAATATGAATCTTTATTAATGGGTTAGGACGCGGGAGATTCGCACTTCGTTTAATTTCTTGATTCTCCCTCCAAGATTTATTGACAAGAATATATTTTTTAGCTGAAGTTCCAGCAACCTGTACTCAGATTTTTAACCGTGTTGAAGCCATCAATCTTAAAGGTACAGCATCTTTGTAAACATAATGGCACTATTATGGCATATTTTTTTCCCCTCAAAAACCCGAGTTAACTCTCTTTTCTCCCTTTTTTCTTTATCCAAATTTAATTTTAAATTTCACTTAATTTTTTGTAAATTTCTTTATATAACTTTCGCCCAATTGCAATTTTCATTTTATAGTCATTTAGAATTTTCGCAGCCTTTTATATTCATTATCACGGGGGAGCGTTAAATCCGTAGGGATTATACAGCCCGTGTAGGAGATGAAAGGTATTCAGGCTTAATTCAGGAAACTGGAGCACAGATCCAATTCCCTTGATCAAGAGCCCCTCACCAGCGTCAAGCAACCTTCCCTGAGGGCTTTATATATATACATTAGAAAGCACAAAACCCATAGGGGCCATAGAACTCATGAGGAATGGAAATAAATACGGTTTAAATACTTTTACCTCAATAATCCGGAATAAGAGTCCCTTATTACCCTTAAAGAGTGCATCCCTGTGATCCTCCTGTTTTCTCTCAATCTCATTGTCTTCCCTTGGTCAACCCCTTATTCAGGGGATCCCCTAGAATACAAAATCCTCTTTTATGAGAGACAAAGAACCATTTTCTCTGTGCAGCATCAATACTTCAGATGAATCCTTAAATAAAATCAGCTGAATTATATATAAATACCTTCAGCTAAATTATATTAAATTATTCAACTGAGCTGCAATGAAATCAACTAGATAATTTTATTCGAAATGAATAATCATATACAAAGAATCTTGAGTTTAACATCTGAATTATTTTTTTTTTTTATTATCACACTGGCCGATTCCCACCAAGGCAGAGTGGCCCGAAAAAGAAAAACTTTCACCATCATTCACTCCATCACTGTCTTGCCAGAAGGGTGCTTTACACTACAGTTTTTAAACTGCAACATTAACACCCCTCCTTCAGAGTGCAGGCACTGTACTTCCCATCTCCAGGACTCAAGTCCGGCCTGCCGGTTTCCCTGAATCCCTTCATAAATGTTACTTTGCTCACACTCCAACAGCACGTCAAGTATTAAAAACCATTTGTCTCCATTCACTCCTATCAAACACGCTCACGCATGCCTGCTGGAAGTCCAAGCCCCTCGCACACAAAACCTCCTTTACCCCCTCCCTCCAACCCTTCCTAGGCCGACCCCTACCCCGCCTTCCTTCCACTACAGACTGATACACTCTTGAAGTCATTCTGTTTCGCTCCATTCTCTCCACATGTCCGAACCACCTCAACAACCCTTCCTCAGCCCTCTGGACAACAGTTTTGGTAATCCCGCACCTCCTCCTAACTTCCAAACTACGAATTCTCTGCATTATATTCACACCACACATTGCCCTCAGACACGACATCTCCACTGCCTCCAGCCTTCTCCTCGCTGCAACATTCATCACCCACGCTTCACACCCATATAAGAGCGTTGGTAAAACTATACTCTCATACATTCCCCTCTTTGCCTCCAAGGACAAAGTTCTTTGTCTCCACAGACTCCTAAGTGCACCACTCACTCTTTTTCCCTCATCAATTCTATGATTCACCTCATCTTTCATAGACCCATCCGCTGACACGCCCACTCCCAAATATCTGAATACGTTCACCTCCTCCATACTCTCTCCCTCCAATCTGGTATTCAATCTTTCATCACCTAATCTTTTTGTTATCCTCATAACCTTACTCTTTCCTGTATTCACCTTTAATTTTCTTCTTTTGCACACCCTACCAAATTCATCCACCAATCTCTGCAACTTCTCTTCAGAATCTCCCAAGAGCACAGTGTCATCAGCAAAGAGCAGCTGTGACAACTCCCACTTTGTGTGTGATTCTTTATCTTTTAACTCCACGCCTCTTGCCAAGACCCTCGCATTTACTTCTCTTACAGCCCCATCTATAAATATATTAAACAACCACGGTGACATCACACATCCTTGTCTAAGGCCTACTTTTACTGGGAAAAAATTTCCCTCTTTCCTACATACTCTAACTTGAGCCTCACTATCCTCGTAAAAACTCTTCACTGCTTTCAGTAACCTACCTCCTACACCATACACTTGCAACATCTGCCACATTGCCCCCCTATCCACCCTGTCATACGCCTTTTCCAAATCCATAAATGCCACAAAGACCTCTTTAGCCTTATCTAAATACTGTTCACTTATATGTTTCACTGTAAACACCTGGTCCACACACCCCCTACCTTTCCTAAAGCCTCCTTGTTCATCTGCTATCCTATTCTCCGTCTTACTCTTAATTCTTTCAATTATAACTCTACCATACACTTTACCAGGTACACTCAACAGACTTATCCCCCTATAATTTTTGCACTCTCTTTTATCCCCTTTGCCTTTATACAAAGGAACTATGCATGCTCTCTGCCAATCCCTAGGTACCTTACCCTCTTCCATACATTTATTAAATAATTGCACCAACCACTCCAAAACTATATCCCCACCTGCTTTTAACATTTCTATCTTTATCCCATCAATCCCGGCTGCCTTGCCCCCTTTCATTTTACCTACTGCCTCACGAACTTCCCCCACACTCACAACTGGCTCTTCCTCACTCCTACAAGATGTTATTCCTCCTTGCCCTATACACGAAATCACAGCTTCCCTATCTTCATCAACATTTAACAATTCCTCAAAATATTCCCTCCATCTTCCCAATACCTCTAACTCTCCATTTAATAACTCGCCTCTCCTATTTTTAACTGACAAATCCATTTGTTCTCTAGGCTTTCTTAACTTGTTAATCTCACTCCAAAACTTTTTCTTATTTTCAACAAAATTTGTTGATAACATCTCACCCACTCTCTCATTTGCTCTCTTTTTACATTGCTTCACCACTCTCTTAACTTCTCTCTTTTTCTCCATATACTCTTCCCTCCTTGCATCACTTCTACTTTGTAAAAACTTCTCATATGCTAACTTTTTCTCCCTTACTACTCTCTTTACATCATCATTCCACCAATCGCTCCTCTGAATATCCAGACTAAATTATTGTTAGTTAAACTTGCTTCAGCTGGGACGTTTAGGTAGAGGTCGTTTTGATAAGGACCTGCCTCGCATGGACCAGTAGGCCTTCTGCAGTGTTCCTCCATTCTTATGTTCGGTAAGGTTCGTCAGGGAACAGGACGAGTGTTTCCTGACGTTGGTCTTAGTCAGATGACCCGCCGTTTTAGCTTTTGGTCATCTGACCGAGGCCTACCACTGGCTTCTCAGTCCACCCCCTTAGAAATTATGGGCATAGTTATAACCATTTCTCGGTAGTTCAGCCGAGATAAGAACATAAAAAGGAACACTGCAACAGGCCTACTGACCCATGCGAAGCAGTTCCATGCCACCCCTTCCCTGGCCTAGGACAATGACCACCTAGTCAGGTCACTTCCACTTAAGGAGCACGGTACCAGACCTGGTAGCACAAGCTAGTCAGGTCCAACTTACACCCCACCCACACCCACTCATGTATTTATCCAACCTATTTTTAAAACTACACATGGTCTATGACGGTACTGGGGAGTTTGTTCCACTCATCCACAACTCTTACCAAACCAGTACTTTCCTATATCCTTCCTGAACCTGAACTTTTCCAACTTGAAGAGATTAGTAACAAAAAAAAGCACAAAACTGTGACTGGAACGATACACAAATAACCCGCACATAGAAGAAACGAGCTTACGACGACGTTTCTGTCCGAAATGGTCCAAGTCGGACTGAAACGCGGGTTGTGTGTTGAAGCCATTGCTGCGAGTCCTGTCCTGGCTGGATATTTTCAGCATGCTATTTACATCCCCTTACATCATACTGAAGTTACTAGGACGAGTTAGTGTATTAAGGGAAGCTTGTAAACACCGCTTGCAGTGTTGAGCTACAGCTTAAGGTCTCTGAGGGAGTTGAGCTGCAACTTCTTTATTCTGCGTTTCTTCAGAGAAAGTAGGCTAGAGATGTACAGTAGTTCACCCTTGTAGTAGAATTTGAGGTTGTCACTTGAGAAGTTCAGTTCCATAGTCAGGACTATGACGTATTGAGAAACACGTTCCGTCTTCACATCTCTACTGTTTGCCTACTTTCTGTATTCGAACCTTGATCAAGGTCTAACTGTTGCATATGACCTAACTGTCGGTATTGTATACGTTTCATCGTCTCTGAGGGAGTTGAACTGAAACTTCTCTGCGTTTTGAGCTGAGGTACAGTAGTTTAGTAAGACCTTGAGCGTGTCTCTTTCTCCAAACTCAATTCATAGTCGGTAAATCAATATCTACCAAATTTTATACCACAATGTACAGCTCCTGGGCTCGCCTCCTGTGTTAACATACAGATGGCTGAAGTTATCAAACACGAAGAATGCATTTCACGACTTCCTCACCAACCCAACCACATCATCTGGAGTGTAACCACCAATTTATCAATTTTTTACGAAATTGGGGTACTTGTTTCAGTGAGCAGACTTAAAAAAAAAACCTCTGTTGACACCCTTCAATCTTTCAACACAGGTAAGTTAGAGGGAAATTTTCATTTCAGTGGAACCTCGGTATACGACCAGTTCGTATACCGAGGTATACAAACGAAGCTCGGTACTCGACCAAGCAAATACGCCCCGCCAGAACTTTGCGGTAAACTGTTTCTTCTCATTTTTGTGGTTCTTTTTGTATTATTTGTAGTCACAATGGGGGCCTACCAAAACAGAAAACTGGCTGGGAAGAACGTTTGATACTCAAACGGACCGGCACTCAGTCTTTTGGAATTAAGGTCGTATACCGAGGTTCCACTGTATTACTCTTTGAAAGTGCCATTTAGCCAGTTTTATGAAAAAAATGAGATAGAATACTTCTAAAGCACTAAGGAACAGGAGTAACTACGACAAACTCATTACCGCCCGAAAAAATTCATAACACATTTAAGAGTATGTACAAAACACCTTAAAAAATAAATTAAAAAATTGATTTTTTAAATTACATTTATTAAATATCAAAATACATTTAATAAATATTACATAGTTAATGTTAATTCTTATGTTTAGGAGAGAGGGGTAAGAAAATGAGACATAAGCAAGATATGAATGAAGAAAGGAGTAAGGGAACGAGAGAAGAGTAACGACAGAAGAGGAATAATTAAAGTAAATTGAAGAAAGAAAAAAATTGATAAGGGAACCTATGAAATGCCTACTGAAAACCATCCACCCATTGTCACGGTTGCTGATATGTAAATTGGTCAGTGGTTTGTCAGATTTGGCAGGGTTGTGCATAGTGAGACGGTGTGTGGTGTGCGGTGTGTGTGGGGGAGTGTGTTTGTGTGGTGTGTGTGTGGGGTGTGTGTGGGGGTGTGCGTTTGTGTGGTGTGTGTTGGGTGTGGTGTGTGTGTGGTGTGTGTGTATGGTGTGTGTATGGTGTGTGTGTGGTGTGTGTGTGTGTGTGGTGTGTGTGTGTGGTGTGTGTGGTGTGTGGTGTGTGTGTGTGGTGTGTGTGTGTGGTGTGTGTGTGTGGTGTGTGTGTGGTGTGTGTGTGTGTGTGTGTGGTGTGTGTGTGGTGTGTGTGTGGTGTGTGTGTGGTGTGTGTGTGTGTGTGTGGTGTGTGTGTGGTGTGTGTGTGGTGTGTGTGTGGTGTGTGTGGTGTGTGTGTGTGGTGTGTGTGTGTGTGGTGTGTGTGTGTGTGGTGTGTGTGTGTGTGGTGTGTGTGTGTGTGGTGTGTGTGTGTGTGGTGTGTGT